>NW_015386646.1:1022838-1039289 GCF_001527695.2 Protobothrops mucrosquamatus | reverse complement strand
TACAGCTGACATTTGACAGCTTCCTGCAATGTATTAATGTCACTGTATTTCCATATCATTACTGTCTCTACTTTCCAAAGCTGTTAAAATCAAGAGCTGTGGTCATCTTCACTTCTGTTAGTGTCAGAATGCTGAGGACATATAGGAACACTAAGTAAAAGTCTCTGCTCCCTACAGCTACCAATAGCAAACTATAAAAACAGCATGCAATCTGTGCTTTAGTCTCTGAATGAAAGAGAAGGATGGATACATTCTGAATGTTGCCTACAAACTATATCAGGAGGAAGACGCTGAAAACCTAGAGACTCGAGGGTTAACAATTGGGCTCTCACAAATAAGCTGATGTAAGATGCATAAGATTGAAGGTGGTTCTGAACTGGAACAAAACTCTCAAGTGCAGGTGCCTTAATATTGATTATAAATGTTTGGTAATAGAAGTAGTAAATTATAATAGACAGCTCTTGGAGATGAATGCCATTTCAGGTGATGCTGGTGGCAAATGGGATACAAAATCATTTTTGCCATTAGTTTTGTTGGATGAAATGCTGTAATGTGGATCTTTTAAAATTATACGTATATATGACATATATATATGTCAAAGTATAGGTTACTCAAATGTTTCCCTTAATCAAGTTCGATTAAACTGCTTTCAGATGCATCTGCTCCCTCAGGAACATTTCTATCTTATTATCTCAAATTCTCTTTCAAGAAAGTTTTTATTAGCTTTTCCTAATCCCCAAATAATTATTCAATGCAAGAACTATTTGTAGAGACAATCATGTCAAAGGAAAAAGACTCATTAAATTCTTCAGTGCTGTAATGTGCTATTTTTTCAGGATGACCTTCATATTATATGTGCTAATCTACTTGGAGGACTAGATTTTGAGAAAGATAGGTCTAGCGTCTGCTGACAGAGTACATGTTTTACATGTGCAAGGTACCTGATTTAGTTTGTACTTTTTTTAAATGGGATCTCGGATGGCAAGGCTTCAGACCTTGGATTGTCATTGCCATTCAGAACAGACTATGCAAGAATAGAAAAAGCAGTTCTTCAATTTAGTATAAGGCTACTTTTTATGTCATACATTCATTTATAAGGGATGTGGAATAAGTAAGCAACACAGTTATCTGATTATCCGCAGGCAAAAGATTGAAGTAGTTGTTAATAAACATTGGTTAGCTTGAACAAAATTATAAAGATACATGTAGAATGATATAACTCAAACTCTTGTATAAGAAAATGCATTATTCAGAAGATTGATAGACAGGTCCCTAAATTCTAGATTCAAGTTTTCCAGCCTTTCCTTGATTGAATGTATAACCTTATATATACCAAATACTGTATATATTCTGCCATTGAATTATAATCTCTATATTTCTAACCCTTACACTGCAAAGAATTAGATGATTGGTCAAAGGGATAACTTTTCAAATACATTCTTCTGTTAAAGTGGTATAAATAATTGCATATGTAGGAGCTTTTCAGAAAGTTCCTATTGTATAGCAGCTAAAGGCCTGTTATCTTGGAAATAATCAGATTCAAATAAAGTTCAGTGGACTAGATAGTCTTAAATATGGCAGACATGACAAAATGACTTATGCCACCTTTAAAATGTTAAAGGTTACATTATTCTAGACTTGGGTTTATTTTTTATAGATGCATGAAGTGCAGTTAAGAGGGTGGATGTTAACTGACTTGAGTACGGAGAGGAAAATGGATGGAGACAGATAGGCATATATATAGTGTTTAAGTGTATCCCAAGCGTCTCTCCTGGGGTATCAGGATGATAATATTAACCTAAATTATAGTGTTTTTTAATTATATTTCAGTTAATATATGGACACTTTGCACATTTGGAATGTGTTAATAAACAAACACAAAAATTTCCTCCCTCCCTCCCTCTCTTTACATTAATCCTTTCACCAGGACTGTAATTGTGAATGGTTGTTTGGTGGCATTCAGCATGGGTTAGCTTTTGCTTTTATACAGTACTGTGTTTGTATGTTTACTGTCTTCCATACATCAGTTTGCTTGTACAGCTGTATTAATGTTGTGATACCTACAACAGTACAATGGAAAAAGTTGCTTTTCCAGTTGAAGGCTTGTGTGTGTTTTTTCTTGGAGGCAGTACCCTGGATATTTTATTCCTGTGCTGCTGGCACAGAGCAGGTTTGGCTCCTTTTTATAAGCCCTCCTTTTTATTTTGTCAGTTTATAATTACAATTATTTATTCAGTCGATGTAGTATTATATACAATGGCGGGACAATAATTTGGTCTCTTAAAGTGGACCACAGGTAACATTGCCTGAATTCTTCTTATTTTGCTGGCATTGTAGTTTCTTGAATTGTTATTAAAGATGGTGAAAAATAGAAATTTGCAAGAAGACTTAGCTGTATTTGGCTAAGTCTTGTTCGAAAGCATGATGCTTAACATCATAGGAAACTGATGACTGTTCTTTATGTGAAGGAGGAAAGCTCTTTAAAGAGAAATAGATCATGACTGACTTGTTCTCCAACTTTTGTTCCCAAGGGGATGCTGTTGTAGGCTTTCACCCGTCTAAAGAACGAAGCTCAAATTACTTAAGGGACTACTTAGCTGCCGCTGGTGCAATTAAATTAATGTAGAGAGGGTTTTGATTTATTTCTGTAGATGGTTTGTGGTTTTTTTTCCCTAGGTCAGTAATGCTTATATGAAAGAGAAGAGAACAGGAATTAAATGTTAGTTTAAAAGTATTTTTAAACCCCCTTTCAGTATCCTTGTGTTTTTTTTTAAGGCAGAAAGATATATTGTGAGAAAACTACTATCACTGCAAATAACTAATAAACAATAGGATGAATAAATATTTGATATTTATCCATCAGTTCTTCCAATTTTTAAGATACATGTAATACAAAAACTGAGAAGATATAAAATAATGCTCATTCTTTTAGGATATTGTTGGTGTATTAACAAACATATGGACATAAATGGATACCAGCCATTTAATTTTGTTACACCGTCATAATTATTATCAATTTCATTTTGAATAGAATTTGCTAAAGTGACATCCTGATTTACACAAGAAAGTTCTTTTTAAGGGGAAAAAAACCTCTATTTAAGCTAAGCTCAGCTGGAAGCCCATTTAAAGCATTCTAAGAAAGAAGAGGAATCTTGAAATAACGTGTCAATAATTAGCTTCAGAATAGACAATTGAGCAGTTATTTTATCACATGACCCACTAAAGTATTGCACTTTCCCACTAAATTAAGAATGGTTATATACATCTTCTAAATGAGCACTTTTAAATATACATACTTAAACTACCGTAATTCTGGCTTATTTCATCCTTGTGTTTTGTGTGGTATTTCTTCTTTTGGTATGAACTCCTTGAGTTCAGAAGCAACTTCTGAAGATACACTTTCAATTTCTGACAAATTATCATTTATTTTTAATATTTTTCAAGTTCACATTTTAAGTCTTTATTCTTACATTTTATTTGCCTGTGAAATTAAAACAGCAGGGCTTGCCCAGGACTTCATAGAATTTTAAACTGAGTTTTTCACATTAAATTATTAAACAATTTCAGTTCATTTCTGATGGTCATATCTTGCTTCCTGATGCTGAAGTTCATAGGTCTCTCCTTAAAAATGTGTGTTAATGCATCTTTCAATAATAACATTAAAACAATGAAACAGTCAGATGTGTTTGTTTGTTTATTTAATTTATGTAACCATGCATTCACCAGGATCTTCCAGTCAGAAGATCATACAACTTCATCCAATATGTAATTCGCTTAACAACCATAGTGATTCTCTTAATGGGAACCCTTTTTCCAGTAGCTTTGTAATCTGTAAAAGATACTGTATATCTGTTTTAATGAGTCCCAACAGTGTTGTGTTCATGAATCTGTACATTTTAAAGCACCTCTCTCAAACAAAATATTGCAGCACCATTTCTGAGTTGGTTTGATGTCTTACATTGAATAAAGATGAAAGTATAGTTTGCAGTGTAGAAAGTTAGCAGATGTTTTGGGTTTAAAAATTTATTGACACAGATAAGAATTCAGTTGACTATTTCATGGACAAAATAGTGATACTATATGAGCAAAAACTGTTTGTTTATTCAAACAAACAAGGCAGCCTGAAGCCCAGATACTCTAGTAAGCTTAAAATCATAAAACTGAAGAAGGAAAAATATATGTCTGGAATGTGGGAGTAAGCTAAAGAATAGAAAGCTGAGAGACAACAGGATTATAAGAAGAAGGCAATAGAGCAGGGGTCTTCAAACTTGGCCCTTTTATGACTTGTAGATTTCAACTCCCAGAATTCCTCAGCCAGAGTGCCTGGCTGAGGAATTCTGGGAGTTGAAGTCCGCAGGTCATAAAAGGGCCAAGTTTGAAGACCCCTGCAATAGAGTGAGATGCCTGAATCTGATGAGAAGTTAGAAAAAGAAAACAATGAAATGAGAAACATCCACAACAGTTTCCCAGTGACTTGCTGGCTTGCCCCTTTTAGATGCTCACAGTTCATCAGTTGATGAGGATGAGGTGCAAAAGACATCATGGGGGATGGCTTTTGAGTTTATAATTGAAGTTCCTTTATGTAGTCTCCCCAAACGTTTCAGAAAATTTTCACAGTAACCTATTGGGTTTATGCATTACTTCAAAGGGATGGAGAATGAAGGAAAATGATGAAGGGAAAGAAGTCTACTGCCCATCCAATCAACTTGAAATAACTAATTCTATGACTTAGATAGTTTTGTTACCCTGTCATCAACACCATATACCTATTTTTTTGTTCTGTAATCTTGAGGACTTCCTTTTATTGCTCCCGCTTAAGTCCTCCCCTGTTTTTCCTGTCACCCGCAGTTCCCCAAATTATGCACTTTGCTTGAATTTTAAGTTGGTGCCCAAAATGGAGAACATTCTCAAAAACGTATAGAAGCTTTATCACCTGTGCAGTTGCATTGTGACTGGAGGCTAATTGCATAGTTAATTTTTTTTAACTCTGATGTAATACTTTAAACAGATAAGTGTTAATAATATTCCGTATTAGATAACCTGTGGCCCATTGGGTCTGTCTATTTTCCACATGTAATATAATGCTGTTACAATATAATGCAGTCCCCTCCCCGCAGGCTCACCCTTCATCCATCGGCATCCTCAGCCAGCCCTAGCTCACCATCAGGGATCCAAGAGGATGAGGGATGCTTCCCTCACCATCACCATTATTAAGATATTTCAGATATTTCATATATCAGCCTCAGTCCAAAGCACCAATGGCTGCTTGCCTGTCAGGCCTTGCCACCAGCCAATTGGGTGCAGGGACCAGAGGGAGGCAGGAAAAAGGACAGGGATACACCCCTCCCATTTTCTCTCATGCTACACAATCTATGTGTTTCTGGTAAGTGTAGCTGAAAGGTGTGGTGGGGCTGAAGCAGCCACAACATTCCCAAATTTTATTCCCTCAGGAATAATGGATCCCAGCATTCTCTTAAGTTACCCATTTGAGGTACCTTTGTTGACAAAGTGTTGTCCTTTGGTGCAGCATTTTGCCCAATTCAATGTTACAAAGTATTAAACAGACACAAGAGTTTTAATAGTATGTAGATGTGCAAGAAAAAAATAAAGAAAAATATTACCATTCTTTTCTTTAAAAAAAAATTGAATGATTCTGATGCTGCTCTTATTACGCATCACTGTGAATGCTATAAATGGCTTATTAATTGTTACATCAGGTAGTTAAATAATAACTATATATATAATCAACAATTAGATTCCACTGAATGCCTACAGACACTAGCATAAAGGTCTGAGAAAAATGATTAAAGAGGAAGCAAAACATACCATTTAAATCATAACAGGAGGACTAACTAGACAAAAAAGGATAATGATTGCAGTTGATTACTATAGCAGAAAGAACACTTAGGAAATTCACATTAGGACCCTGATAATTGAAAGTATTTAAAAATAAACACAACCTCTGTTTTTCGTTGATTAAAAAGGTCACTGGCAAACTAAAGTGCTAGCATTCATTTTCTATCCAAACCCATTGGAGCAAATACATGAAAATGATGTAAGTAAGTTCACCCATTTATTCTGAGTGATTCCTTTTGTGAAACAGAGTCAAGTCGTAATTTTAAGGGCACAGTGTTACAGTTCCATTTTTTCTCAAAAGAAGAAAAACTTTGTATTGGTTGTTTATATTTTGCAGGCTTGTTTGCCCTATTAAAACCCTCTGCACAGGTCATGGGTCGTGGATATACTTTTTATTCTTTACAACTTAATTGAAAATAATGGATAAATGGATTCAGAATTCTTGTCTGTCTGTTAGAGAGGATTGCAAAAGTCTGGAATGAAAAAAATGGGTTGGAGCTTAGTATGGTGAAGAAAACATTCTAAGAGAGTAAAGGGGACTTCCAAATACATCCTTGTATGATAAACAATTGGATGATGGTTTGGGATGGTGATGACGGCTTCACTGTAAGCCACTCCTTTCTAGTCATTGGACTGAATGTGTCGCACATTCAGCTTTCCCAATACCCATCAATATAAATTAGAAATTAGAAAAAAATTATAAACATACAAAGATGCAACATGTTATTTAATTCACAGAAGGAAATAAGATTTTCTTTATCTCTACTGCTGACAGAGGGGTTGAAAAAAAATTAAGAAGCCATGCTTTCCCTAACTTGTTTTTCCTAGCAGCTCTATTATATAGTTCATGGTATGGTCCCTTTGCATAAACTTCACAGCTGATATAAATCTTTACTACATGGATGTTTTTATATATATTTTATCTATAATTATCTCTTTCCTTGGTTTCGAGTTCAGCTTGCATTCTGAAACATGGGAAGTCTTGTATTCCTTTTGCCCAGTTCAGTAGTTAAATCCAACACAGGAGATGGCTATAACTAATTTCAAATGCTAAAAGCTGAGTATTTTGCTCCTTGTTCTCCATAATTCATTTATACTTCAGTGGTTCAATAAAGATCTGAATGATCTTCCTTATTAGAAAAGAATATTGTTTATTTATACATCCAATTAGAACTCTGCTTATCTAAATATATGTGAATATACTAAAAAAAATGCAGGATTCATCTAATTTAGACAATTAATTTTTTATTCTTTGAATTTAAATTAATGGTTTTTTTTTAAAAAAAATTAATCATGGAATTGAAATACCTATCAATCATGTGTCACAACTGATGTTGCCTGGTTTTCTTCAAAATGATTTGAGCCTTTTCTAGGCATAACAATAATAATAATAATAACAACAACAACAATAATAATAATAAAGTTGGAAGGGACCTTGGAGGCTTCTAGTCCAACCCCCTGCTCAGGCAGGAAACCCTATACCACTGGTTGTCCAGTCTCTTCTTAAAAACTTCCAGTGTTGGAGCATTCACAACTTCTGGAGGCAGGTTGTTCCACTGATTCATTGTTCTAACTTTCAGGAAATTTGTCCTTAGTTCTAGGTTGCTTTTCTCTTTGATTAGTTTCCATCAATTGCTTTCTTGTTCTGCCTTCAGGTGCTTTGGAGAATAGCTTGACTCCCTCTTCTTTATGGCAACCCCTCATCTATTTGTGCTTGTTTGTAGTTGGGTTATCAAAAAGTGTTCCAATTTTAGACAATTTATTTTTTATACACTCTTATGGTGTGCTTTTAATGCCGTAATAGCAGATATCAGTATCAACTTCTTCTTCCAAGTATTTGCAATTGCTTTTCATAAATCTTAGTAGTTTGTAATCATTTCCAATTCCTTATCTTCAACATTACTGTCCCTTGTAATGGCTATATCAATAAACCAAGCATATTACTTTTCAATGACAACAATATCTGAATTATGCTATGTTTTGAATAATATCTGATGTTTCCAAGATTCTCTACTATCTGTAAGCTTGCTCAGGTGATAGATCTTTGATAGTTGCTTCATTTATTAATTCAATACCTTCTTCTGAGTTAATGATTTTCCCTTTATTTAAATGATAACACATTTATCAAGTCCAAATTGCACTACAATAACATTAATAAATACATTTAAATAATCCGTATTTTTAAGAAAGGAGGGTTTTTTTCTGTGTTGCTTTGGAAATAGCCATGTTCTGCTTTATTCAGTATCTTTATTGATGGGATAACCAAAATTAATAACACATTTTATTAATTATTTGTCATAAATAATAATAATAATTTGTCATTTTTGTTTATTATAATAAGAATATCCACTGTTTCTACTACCTCAAAGTCTAAAATATCTGATGAAGTTGTAAAATTACTGAAAAATTTCACCTGCACTATCGGTCACTATAGAGCAGGGGTGTCAAACTGCCGGCCGGCGGGCTGGATGCGTCATGCCGAAACCACGCCCACCCCATTGCCAGCAATGGAAAAAAAGTCATGATACATTGCGACACGTCACGTGACATTGCAAGTTCGACACCCCTGCTATAGAGATTTAAATTTCACAGATGAGTTCAGTAGTTCAACCTTCATCTCAGTTGATGTGTACAAGATAAATAGGCACTATAATATAAAGTGTAAGTATACAATATAAATATGTAATAGGTTGATTTATGAAATGTATGAATAAATGTAATTAGAATAATATCACTAGAAATTGACCTACTTAATACACAATATGCCTGTGAATTCTCTAGCTAATAAGCATTGTAACCTAGAACAATTATATTCTATTTTACGTGCACTAATCTGCATGCAAAATTTGAATTATTAGGCAATTTTCTCACAAAAGAATAGATGCAGTCAATTTTGTTGCAAAAAAAAAGATAGAGGCAATTAAAAACAAATATCTGAAGTTGATGGGTCAGGTGGAATTTACAGAAAGAAAATCATGTCCTCATCTTCTATGGAAGCTCAGCAAAATCTCCATAAGGAACAAGAGGCACATACTGATACAAATATATTGCCCAAAGTGTTTTATTTCAGTGCTTTCTGAATTACAAAATAATGAGATTATTTTTATTTTCAAAATGTAAATCTTTACATATGTTAACTTTTGTGTTTTAATCATTGTTCCAGTCTAAAAAGAAAGGAAGCTTAGAAAAGTGTTCAGAAAATTTTTTTTAATGAGGAAAAGTTTAAATTTAGCAACACCTATGGCATTCTATCTGATTTGAATTACTTAGAACTGAGATTCTCTGATTTATCTTCAGTTTCATTTATCTACAGTATCTATTGAAGATGGATAGTAACTTCATCTCAGCTCTTAAATGTTAATGGTAACTTTTAAAATATTTCCTGTTTAAACCAAACATGCCCGACTATATACCATGTTTTCCTGAAAGTAAGACCTACCCTGAAAATAAGCCGTAGCTTGATTTTGGGGATGGGCCTAATATAAGCCCTATCCCCAAAATAAGCCATAGTTTGAGATAAGGCACATGACTAAAATCAAGCTAGGGCAGAGGTGTGGGGGGGTTGGAGCTTACCGTTGCAGCCAGGCCTCCCATGGATTGAGACTTGCCTTGCCAGCCCACTTCTTCTGCAGCCGAAGGAGCAGCTTCATTCTGCAGCTGAGAATGGAGCTCCAGCCTGCATTTCGCAGTCAGAAGCCTTTCCAGAAGGCCTCTGAAGCTGAGAACCAAGCTACGGATTCAATCTGTAGCTTGGTTCTCAGCTGCAGAGGCCTTCTTATGTGGATTCAGACTCAGGAATGGGACATCAATGCCGTTGGTTGCTCTGGTTGATAAACTATGATGGGCCCTAGATATGGAAAGTGCTTTTGCATAATTGAAAGGCCTTCAAAACCATTGTCCTTCTGAGCTGGCTATAGGCTTTGGGCTTTGGAAGCTTGTTTGGCAATATTTCCCCTCCTTCTTTAGCTATCGGTTCCAGTTAGTGGTGATTATTGAAGGGGAAAATCACTGTGCTTGCTCCCTTATAGGGTACCATATGGTTCATTTCTTTTTCTCTTGTTATATAAGATCTACATGAACTGAGAATAGGTTATCTAGGGCAGAGGTCCCCAACCCCCAGGCTGTGGAGCAGTACCAGGCCATCGCATGCCAGCAACCGGGCCGCACAAACAAGCAAAGCCCCATCTGCATGATTTAGGCAGCACACAAAACCACACCCCCTCCGGTCCACGGAAGAATCTCTCTCCACTGAACCAGTCCCTGGTGCCCAAAAGGTTGGGGACCTCTGATCTAGGAGTTTGGAGTCTGGTATTATCTATAAGTTAATGGTACCTAAGTATAATCACGTTCCAGGTCATGCCAGAGACACTCATGAACTTCTGCCTAGAAGCTGGTCTTTTATTTATGTCAATACAGTATATTTTACTACTACTTTGTGGACTATGTAGAGTCCTGTGATTGCTGTGGGACGCACATTTGATTAATAAAATAAATTAAAATTAACTAGCATTCAACCAGCATATCAGCCATATTTAATAGTGAGAGAGAATACTGTTTAGAATAAATGATGATACTTTGGGGGTTACATTGTGGTAAAAGTAAATATTGTTAGCTTTCGGTGTGAGCAGGTAGCTGCAGTTGTTTCCAGAGCTCTCTGTGTTTTGCATTTTCTCTTAATACAGATATTGTGCCATCATTTAAAATAATAATTAACCTGCAATATGCAATATGAGGACTTTCCAGCACTCACCATTTCTCGGGTTCTTGTCCTTATTCATAAACGTTTGTCAAATATACTTGAATCATAAATGAAGACTTCATGCCATAGTTAATTTTTTTTAATTTGTTATTTTAACATTTATTATATATGTTCACATTTTTGTTGTTTTTTACATTTTTTTACATTTTTCTTAATTAGCTTTTAGACTTTCAAGGACCTTACGCATAAAGTGCCAATACTATATTGGTAGTTTAGAAATGAAGAAAAAATATTTGCATTTTAAATATTAAAAAGAAATGTGTGCTAATTCCCTCAGTCCCAAATTATGTTTCTTTTTATGAATTAAAGTACCTGCATTTAATACCTTATGGCAGGAACTCTCGTTGTACAATAAGATAATAATCCTATACATTTTATCCTGTAAGAATTTTGCATACCTGGGTTATTCTGGGTTTTGATTTTTTTTTATCAGTTCTGATCAGTTGTCTACTTCTTTTTCACCCTGCCTAGAGTCACATGGTTTTAGTTGGATGGTTATATAAATACTTAAAAGACAATAATTAAATTAAATTGAATTAAATTACAAGGGTCTGATCTGTAGTATTCTAGTCTCTACTTCTGAAGAGTCTGTGTAACAACTAAGTACTGAGGTTCACAAATATAGAAACATTTCTAATCCAAGTAACTCCTAGACTATTAAAAGTGTACAGAGACATTCTTATGGCCTTGGGAAGGATAGATATGTGTGTATGTTTGTATGGGTGCACACATATATACCTGCATGCCTGTATACAGATGTGTGTATATGTATATGTGTGTATTTTGTGTGTGTGTGTGTGTGCAGACATTCTCTTTCTGTGTGTGTATGCAGACATTCTGTGTGTGTGTGTGTGTGTGTGTGTGTGTGTGTGTCTTTGTTTAAATGTCTCCTGCTGCCCCTTTGATAATAGGAATGACAGTAGGGAACAAAAACTAAAGGAACCTATTGAAAGAAGCACTTTACCACTGTTGTAATTTTCAATTTAAGAGCATTTGTAGCCCAAGGTCTCAGGGAAAACGCAGTTCTTCTCTGGGACTCCTGTTGCTTCTCCAGCAGAGAAAGACATTCTGTAATGTTGAAAAGACAGCTGGATGCCAAAATGAAAATAATTTCTTGTCTGAAACATTAGATTGCAAAAAAGTAAAATAGTGATTTTTACTTGCCTCTGGAACATGTTCTCAGGATACTTGACTAGAGGGGCCCATTGGCAAATAAAAGATATTCTGCAATTTTAAGGTCTTTCTTGAGGATCAATTTATTAATTCAATTCTGTGTTTCCTTAAATATTCTTGGATTCATACAGTCCTTGAACACACAATGTTATTACAATTATACAGCAAAAACTGTTGTTTTAAATAGCTGCTTCTGAGTGAAAGAAATAGGTACAGATAGAAAAATACTGAATGCATTAACACGCTATAAATATTTAATGCACTTTTGTACAATCCAACTATGCAATTTGTATCTTGCCTGTGATAAATAGTAACTGTCCCCAAACGATCCTCTGTGTGGCAAACTGTACCAGCATTTCAGCGTAGGGTGATTAATAAATGACTACAGTACAAGTCTGAATATGTTTCACACCTCACGTTAAAGAATATTAAAGATAAAATGCTAAAGTGAGAGTGTGTATAATCTCTGAGGCTGTTTAATTCTGGCACTGGGAGATTTTATACCATGACTTTATTCTCTGTAAAGTTTTATTTTCTTTCTCAGCTGTCAAAAGTTCCTCACTGTTTCCCTCATACTACCTGGTTGTGCCCTAAGGCAGGCCCATTGAATCACTGAGGCAGAATCCTTCTGACTCTCATCTGAATAGTTTCTTTCTGCATTCAAGACACTCAATGATTTCCCCAAAGACTGGGACACAACAAAGTCAGATGCAGTGTGTAAGCTGTTTATCCAACTTCTGAAAAGCCTTCGCAGCAGATTTTATAACTTCAGGAACATTTAAGTTCCTCTAAACTGAATACATTTTATTTTATTTTTAAATGATGCATTGTTAAAAAAGGGGAGTTGAAAGATATCCTTAATTCAACTCTTTCACAGTGTATCTTTTGCCCAACTAGCACCACATTTTTTTGTGGTCCTTGTGATGCTGATCTTCATTGAATTTTGAAAATTGGCAGGTATCTTTTTCTTTCTTTATTTACGCCCCCAGTAAGGCAACAATGTACTGTCCTCATTTTCATTATTTTTCTGGTGACTCTACATCCATCAGTCTGAGCGAGAATAATACTTCATACTTAGCTTCTGAATATACATCAGAAGTTTAACATGGCAGAAACTAAGATTTTAGAAGAATTCCTGCTATTTTTTCCTCCTTTGCATCTCTGAAAGATAAAAACAATTTCCCATTGTACATTGTTTAAATGGTGAAGGAAATGCATATGTTTACAAACATGCATAGATTTATTGCCTTGATATCACTATTGAGTAACCACAGTTGAGCTAGATGTTAAGTATTATTAAGCTTCTTAATAAGACTTGCTTTCACAACATTCATTGCATTGTATTGTCATTACATTCAGCCTACTTAAATTGATTTATCTTTTTGTTTTCTGCATTGCAGTAGGGGACAATTAATCTTCATCAGGTATATGCTGTGTTTCTTTTTAAATGCATCTTGACTTCATGGGCTGCACTTAGCTGCTCAAACTTTCACCGATATTGCAATATTATGTTTGACTATATAGAAATATATACTACTAAAGATTATAGCATTTCCTCTAAATTTCCATGAAAGCAGGCTGCATGGTCTTTTTTCACACAAATAGCTTAAAATGAGGTTTGTCTCTATACTTCAAATGTTCTTCTGAGTCACAGGAAGATAAATGATGTGTTCAAATCGACTGTGCCCAACGGTTAATAAACAGTTGAAGAAAAGGCCAAACTGAATCATAATAGCTTTTAGCTGAGATGATATTTCTGCAAATAGTCATGTATCTTTAACTTGGAAGTTGAACATTAAAAATCCTTAGTGAACTCTTGAATACGGATGTGAAATGTATCATTATCCTTTTCTTCATTAATCTGAAAAGTATGTCAGTGACTCTTCCTGTAGACTTCTACTAAATATAATTTCCCACTGAAATTTACTTTAAAGTTCAATCAAATGCAATTCACGAAGAGGTCATCCCAATAAATTTGCCCTGTCTTAATTATGATTCATCTTTCTACTATTAAGAAATAATTTAATCAGCTATTAGTCTAAATTAAAAAAATGATGAAATGTACATGTTGGCTTTCTTAGAGAAAAATAGAAGATATAAAATTACTGAATAATAAAAAGCAATAACAGATATATGCACTGTGAAGGACTCACCTGATTTATATAGGAAACTGAGGTCTGCTGTGATGGGGTTGTTTCAATAAAACAACTGATTACAAATAAACATAGAAAAATGTATTTCTTGACTCTAGTGCATTATTTTAAGTGCTAATCGTACAAAGGCTATAAATAGAATAGAATTTGAATAGAATTTACTGTGAATGACAGTGATAAATGAAATGGAACCACTGCTGAGATGATAATCTGATAACTTGATACAGTTCAGGTATCACTTATTCACACATAAATATACCTACTTTAAAAAAAATGCAGCTGTAATGGAATTTCACTAAAGCTCTGAAATAAGTTTTATATGTATAAATTTATTCATCACAAATTGTTATCTTCTTTAATTCAGTGAGAGTTTGGAAATTTTTAAAAACAAACAAACCACAAGCAGATTCAGTTGGGTTATCTTCTTTAAAAACAAATAAATATGCATTTTCAACATGTGCACCCATGTAGATGTTATACAAATAATAAAAAGTTTCCCATTGCTTGCTTCAAAACAGGTTTTAGAGATCTACTGAGAGCAATGAGTTGAATTGCTTAGTTATGCACCTTGAGTTTGAAGCAAGTGTCAACTACTTTCTAAAGCAAATAAAAACCTAGATTACATTACTGGACAAATCCTAAGGGAAAGGCTTAAGAATGAAATAATGCTCAGGAAAGATTTAAACCTATATACTATAATCCCTGCACCGTCTTAGATAATTACAGGCATTAATTAAGTAAATGCACTTGTGAATACAAAAGTATATGATTAGGTGTTTTCGTAGTTGAGAATTATCTGCTATATTATTCTAGCATGCATATAATCTAAATTGTGCATAGTCTAAAATTCACTTGCCCTTGATATTTTAAGAATCCAGTTGTAAATGCTGATCTGAATCCCGCCATAAATAGGACTTTTTCCCTCTAACAATAGCTTAGATTTCAGATTTTCATCTAACTTGAACTCTACATTAGTGATATTACTATGTCAACCTTCTTTAATAAGCTGAAAAATGTAGACACAATATCGCTTATATTTGCTGCTTCTCAGTTTTGATCAGTCTTTCCCTTTCCTGTCTGACCAACAAATCCTCTGATCAAAATTAATCTCAAAAGTTAATTCCAGCACATTATGAACATTTTTGATTATACATTCCTGTTGTTTATGATAGAGAAAATTAGACTTCATGCATATCAAGAATGTAATTGTATTTGGATAGGGGAAAGGTGATGACTATAAGCCTATGTGGAAATGTTTTAATTAATATTAATTATTGCTACAGACACTATAGATTTTTTTTAAATTCCTGTTTCTGTCCTGGGACTTAATTTATATACAGTTCATTGCATTTTAATTAGATATTTCCAATTGGTAAGAATTTCTCTTACATGCTGGATCTATAATATAAATTCAGTTCCATGTTCTGGAAGAAATTAATTTATAAAACTTTCAAATTTTGTGGCCATGGTATCTGAAGGAGATCTTCTTTTCATATAATATTATATTCTTCCTGTATCAGTCCTGAAAGCATAATCAGAAGCTTTGTTTTAAATCTCGTTGTATGCTAAATTAACATGATGGCTGCTTAGAAGCAGGCTTTTCACTAATAGTCAGACAATATTTTCCTAGAGCAATACATTGTTAAGTACAGAAACCCATTATGACAGGGGTCCCCAACCCCTGGTCTGTGAATCGGTACTGGGCCACGGCACACCAGCAACCGGTCCGCACAGACAAGCAAAACCCCATCCATGGGATGTAGGCAGCACACAAAACCACACACCCTCTGGTCCACGGAAAAACCTCTCTCCACAGAATCAGTCCCTGGTGCCCAAAAGATTGGGGACCTCTGCATTATGACACTTCCTGCTCTTTTAGTAGAAAGTATGCACTCAGAGACTTTGTAAAATGCCTTTTTAAAGACCAAACAGGTATATATAGTCCTCAATGTATAACTGTAATCAAGCCTACAGTTTTGATCATGTTGTGACGTCATAAAGCAGGTCACCCAATTTTGTGCCCAATTTTATGGTAGTTTTTATTTGCAGTGATTGTTAAGCAAATGCTGCTGTCATTAAGCAAACTTTGTGGTCGTTAAGCAAACCCTTTGTTCACTATGGGGCATTTTTTGCCAGAAACTGGAAGTAAAAAATGGCAAAAAAATCATAAATCATGTTCACATAACTATGGGATGTTACAGACTGTTGTATTTCCTCAATTCTGTTTTGATGCATAACACAAAAACCAATATTCAGTGGTAAAATCCTTTATAAGCTTTTAAAATACTATACATAGCTGATAGTTTGATTGTAGATTCCTTGTGAAATATTTGATTTGGCTGCCAAGTAGACCAGTTTCCAAGTTTTCGACCAAACCAGCTCATTTTATTTTGCTCAGCTAGCATCCAACCCATCGTTATACTTCCTCCAGGCACCTTCTTTCTTGGAAACTCTCAGAAAAAGAAAAGTAAGTATGTATCAAAAGTGATTTTGGAAAATGCATGAGATTG
>NW_015386646.1:962216-1022738 GCF_001527695.2 Protobothrops mucrosquamatus | reverse complement strand
GTCCAGTTTCTTCTTAAAAACTTCCAGTGTTGGAGCATTCACCGCTTCTGGAGGCAGGTTGTTCCACTGGTTAATTGTTCTAACTGTCAGGAAGTTTCTCCTTAGTTCTAGGTTGCTTCTCTCTTTGGTTAGTTTCCACCCATTGCTTCTTGTCCTGCCTTCAGGCGCTTTGGAGAATAGCTTGACTCCCTCTTCTTTGTGGCAGCCCCTGAGATATTGGAACACTGCTATCATGTCCCCCCTTGTCCTTCTCTTCGTTAAACTAGACATACCCAATTCCAGCAACCGTTCCTTATATGTTTTAGCCTCCAGTCCCCTAATCATCTTTGTTGCTCTTCTCTGTATGCATGTGTGTACATCCAATAAAAGAATACATACTTGTGTATAAATGTGTTTGCTCTCTCTCACTCACACACATCTACACACACACACACATACACAAGTAAGGTATTGAAATGCCTTTGAGGTCATTTGCTGTAGCCTTGTGTTTCATTCTCATTCTGACTCTGTTATAAAAATTCTAATTGCCTCCACAAAAGTGCAGTATTTATAATTTGGTAGTGTGTGCCATTGGATCATAGTTTCTCTATAGTTTCAAAAAGAAATCATCTCATGATTACAACTCAAATATATGATAAATTGTGCTTGGGCACAATTAGGATAGAAGATAGATTAGTGCCATTCTGTAGAATTTTGATTGCTATTAACTTTGTTGGCGATATTATTATATATTTCACTTTTAAATTGGGCAATTCATATTATACCCTGAGGAATGTTCAGATTTAAATAAAGGAATGTAGCCATTTATACAATTATTGTTATAAATTACTGGCTGCTGCTGAAATTTTTTAAAATCTTGTTTCTGAAGAAACAAGAGATGTGCAGGATAGTGTCGTAATTCTTTCCCTTCCTTTCTGCTGTATGTATATATATCGATCTCTTTCCAATATGTCTGAGAAAATCTAGAAAAAAATAATCTTTTTTGCTGAAAAGTCTTTAAATATTCCTATTTGATCTCAAAGCAGTGCTGGTCATTTTACATCTTCATAGTGATGGAAAAGCATTTTGGTACGATGGCTTCTCAGTGAATTCTAGGTTAAGTGATGGCAGTAGCCTAACCATATCATTTTAATAAGAAAAATCACAGCATCAGTTTTGCTAAGAAGACCTTAGTATGTTTGAATATAAGAACACTGGGCTCATGCTCCTGATTTACAGAATCCAAAGGCCTGCCCAACCTTTCTCCCCATAGGATTTGGATTTAGGCAATTTCTTCATAACGCTTGCTTTTCTACTCTGCCTCTGTATGCAACTTCGTCTATTTACTTAGGAAACCTTCCTCTTAATCCTGAATGTTGAACCTTAGTGTCTGATGCAAGCCTAGAGCCACACGTGGCTTCTGATTCATTTTTTTTTTCAATTCCCAGAGGTCTCAGAAATCACACTTTTTAACTTGGATGGCAAATGGCCAAGAAATAGAAGCTCTCAAACAAGAGAATACAGACCAAAAAATGGTGTACCTATACTTTAGCAAGCCCCTAATGTACTTTGAAACCTATACAAGTGATATTCAGAGTGTACATCCATATTTTGAATGCCACTTGTACAACAATGTTTTCCTGACAAAGAGGTTTTACCATGAAATATGCTGGAACCTTGTGTGTAATAAATATATTTATAGCATTTTTCTTCTTCTTCAAGAAACAGAAATACAGTTTTCTGCTATTCTGTGAAATAGAATAAAAATGAAAAGCTGTCATACATTGGAAACATTCTAAAGTAGAATGTTTCAAATTTAGCAACATCTGGCTAGGAAATTCTTTGGCTAGGGAATTCATGGCTAAGTATCCCCCTGCCCCTATGCTGTTAAAAATTAATTCTCTATAACCACAGGGAATTACCTAATCAATGGAGAGGGGGGGGAGAGAAAGCTCAGAATCTGAATTTATTACGATAACTTTATCTCATGGTGCCTTGTTGCCCAAATTTGGCACACTTCCTTAATGATCATTAAACATTTCCTAGACTATGCATTAGTACTCAGATATTAATTGTGTAAAATAATTTGCTAGGCCAGCTTCCTGAGATCACAAAATCCTGCAGAATGAGCAAAAGAATCATGAAACTAAGCACTTTGTCAAACTCAAAGATCTTTCTGCCTGTCAACAAATGTGCTTAGAAGAATCAATAACAATGAAGTATCACTCTGCTTTTAGCAATTCATTGAATTAATTATTTTTAAACCTTTCTTCATCTCTCCATAGTATCATTTCACATAAATTATGAAACAAACCTTCCTTCCTTCCTTCCTTCCTTCTTCCTTCCTTCCTTCCTTCCTTCCTTCCTTCCTTCCTTCTTGGTGTTAGGGAAAAACACAGTACAATCAGAGTTTCATGCTCCCCCCAATCTGAATGAATTATGGCAAATTGTCTCACAGTGTTCAGTTTCAGTAAAATGCCTTATGAGTGCTAAATTTCATCAGAGTTATGCACTGAGTTGTTTATTAATCCATATGTTAATTTAATTTTCATTACCTAGGCTGCAATCCTGTGCACATACACCTCAAAGAAAACCCCAAGGAAATAAGTGAAGCTTACTTCTTAAGAATTTTATGTAGAATTTTGTCCTATATCATGCTATATTCAATGAGTAAATGAAGATTTTTGTTTAAAAAAACATAGCCAGGGAAAACAGAGTTGCCACGGTTTAGTTTGCCAATTAAAAAATTGAAGTAATATTCAAGGGTAGAGTTCTTTTGTTTTGTTTTAGTTGCCTGTAAGGGATTAAGCAGCCACATTTGATTCAGTAGAAAGCTACATCACTTCTTGTCTCATATGACACATACTGTACATCTGTTAAAGGAGAACAGTACTTCTCTACATGATCTGTTATGGCAGTGTTTTATGTGTACATATTTATATGTTTCATATGTATAGTTGTACATTTTAGCCAGCCATCAACATGAAGTTTGGTGAATACTGTGTTTCATAATTCTTATAGTTTCATTAATAATGACATCATCACAAACAGGACTTCGGAATTCCACAAAAGTGTGACAATAAGTTAACTTGATTTAGATATAAATCTAATTCTGTACATTTACTGCACAAAAAGATAATCACTTTGGATCTAAAATATGTTTTGCTTTTTCAAAAACATTCAAGAAAATTTGCCATCAATCAAGAAGGTATAGTTGGAAATAAAGTGAGTAAAATCTGAGTTTGAATACAGGCTCTAAAATATTGTTTGGGGAATCTAGTACAAACTTGTAGCAAACATGCTTGAACATTTCAGAATTTTCTCTCTCACATACAATGGCATATTATTATTATTATTATTATTATTATTATTACTACTACTACTACTACTACTACTACTAGTAGTAGTAGTAGTAGTAGTAGTATATTCACAATAATGTGAAATCACCGCTGCCAGATCTTTAGCTAGTAATGACCTTCTTACATATTGTACACATTGAGTTCTTCGCAAGAACCAAGAATACAGAATACAGAATAACAGAGATGGAAGGGACCTTGGAAGTTTTCTAGTCAACTCTGCACAAGCAGGAGATCCTATAATACCATTCTGGACAAATGGCTATCATAGTATATGTGTGACTCAACGCAATGTGACCTTTTGTAATTGACCGATGGAAGTTTTGTCAATACACATATTTTCTAAGTGCCTTGCAACTTTTTTGTTATGGCACCCACGGCTTGTTTTATGCCATAGCATTTCAGTTTCATTTTTCAGTTCTTGATGCTTTGTGATCTTCTTCGTCTTCTATTCTGCTATATTCTGGTATTGCCACATCGATTACCTACATTTCCAATCAACACAGTGAGCTCAGTGTTGCTCTTAGATCATTTCTTATCAGCTGCAGAAGATCATATCTGGTAAAAAGATGTAGAGAAATATGTTTCCATTTATACTCTAAAAGTTAAGCCAATTTAGTTTCATTTCTCCTTTTCTCCAAGTAAAGTGATTGCAACTGGAAAAAACTTGCAAATTCTTGGATTCTGATTATTTATCTATCAATGTATTTAATCAGTGTTATATTTTGCCCTTTTTAAAATCTGCAGTTGGCATATAAAGTACTTCCTTTTTCCAATTTTCCGCTCAGCAACTTTATAATGTTATTTGGAAGAAAGAGAATGACTGGCCCCAATTCAACTAGTGAGCTTTTGTGGCTGAAAGTATTCTTAGTCTTTCTAGATTTAGTCCAACATTTTAATCACTTCTGTAAAATGGGATTATATTTTATTCTCTCTCCCAAATAGTCTTGTTCCACTAACAAATGAGGAGCAGTTATTGTGAAATTGAAGAAGCATATAAAATTATATATTTGGGGAATAGCATATACTGTATAATGGCACTGGAAAACTGGAAATTGTTAAAACAAGCATTTACCAATTAAGTTTTATTTATTATCACATAAACAAATTGAAACATGAATGTTTACAGACAAACTACATGTATAATAGCCTTATGGTTAAGTAAAGCATTGTTGTGCATCCAGATGTGATTTTTTTTTCTCCTCAGAGCATAGTGTTGCTAATGTTTCTTTATTCTTATCTTTCACTAGTAACATCTGCCTCAGCATTCCCTCCGCATAATTTAAACATTACTTACAGTTTCTGACTAGTAATCAATGTGCCATTAGTCTTTTAGATGATATTGTTCAGGAGCAGGTGGGCACAATAATTTGATAAATTCAGGGGTAAATCCAGTCCTTTCAAGGACCAAGATAGGTGATTACTTGTTGATGTTGTTTAATTGCTTTTAAATTTGTAAACAACTACCAATATTTTAAGCTACCATATTCTTTCCCACAATGAAAATAAAAAAGAATTGATGATGTATCCATGTATAGTTCAAAAAAAATAGATACATGGGGATGAGAAAGAAGAAAGCAAATATTGAAACTTTAAAAGAGAATCTAATACTTATGGATTTTAAAACTGTGGAAAACTATTATAATTGCTAGCTGAGGTTTTCAACAATAGTGTGTGTGGATTCAGAATAGAGTATATTCTCCTTAGTGAATTGATTCTTGCATTTTGAAGAGAAATTAATGTTCATTAAAGTTAAGTTTGGAGATATTAGATAGCTTTAGATATGTCCATGTACAAGGGCAAAGATATGTGAACTAAAGATTATTAAAAAATAATGTATGTTAAAATATACAATGATCACATCTTCTCTGTGAAATATTGATAGTTTAAGTATGTCTTATCTTCTGCATTCCATTTTAGCTCATTTAAACAACAAATAGATAAATGTTGTTTTATAGAAGTCCTTATATTCAGTATCTTCAGAAAGTACACATCCTTGTGCTAAAGTCTACAGCTGCACAACTGGGAGGACCCTCTTTCATCAACTATAGCAAGAGTGACACACAGCTCCAACATTGGGATACCTGGGTTATCATGAATGCACGAGCATTCACTTGACTAACTTCTGCTCACATTAGTTTTTATTCTTATTTTTAAAGAAGAAAATGAGTAAATGCATACATTTGCAAGTTCAGATTATTTTCATCTGTCATTCTTTTGATAAACTGGAAATAACACAATAGGCATATAAGGACATACAAGCTCTGAGGAAGATTTACTGTAAAAAAGTGAAAAAAAATCATTAAAGATTTTTTGTATTTTTATTTATTTATTATATCCCCATCTTTACTATTTTTACAAATAATACAAGACAGAAAACATACTCACCATATCTTCTTCCTCTGTTTTCCTCACAACAGCTCTGTGAGGTGAGTTGGACTGAGAGAAAGTTACTGACCTAAAGTCACCCAACTGGTTTCCATGGTTAAGGTGGGACTAGAATTAACCTTGTGCCTTAACTACTAGACCAAACCAGTTCTCTAATTCCAAGACCTGAAATGTAACCCCTATCTAGAGTGAAATCAAGTTTAAATTCCTGTGCCCTTTTCTTCTAATCGCATGGCATAACAGTCTCAATGTGGAAGTCAATTTCCCTACATTTCCATAGTTTGGGTAACAGAGTTGTCTAATTTCAAGATATTTTCCTTTGATATTGTGAGATCTAACTAGCTGGGGTACAGCTAAGTGATTTGGATCCTAACAATGTTTTCTGTTACCATCTTTTAGAAAGATCTAAAAGTAAGTAGCCTTACTTTCTCCATCACTATCCCATATTTTGTGATTCGTTTCAGTTTTTTAGCTCTATGTCTGACATTTTGTATTCACTCAAAATATGGTACTCCCATGTGGTTACATAAATAATTTGGAGTGTATACCCTCCCCCACCCATATCTAACAAATTCACTTGAGAAAAAACAAAAATGTTATATAAAAATATACAAACTTTATCTATTACCCTGGCATTTCTAATTTTCTTCCAATTCAACCATTCCTTGCTTTTCTTCCAAAACACAAAAGGATACTGCAGTATAATGGTAAAACAAGAAACTATATTCATATGCAAGCTTCATCAGATCTGATGTAAATATGAAAAGGACTTTATAAAAACATACTCACTTGCTGCTTTAAAAACCTGCATGTATAGGACCCAATTAAAGAGCAGTTAAGAATAGTCTGTACTTTGAAAACAAAGCATTTTAGCATGACAGTGAAGAAGCCTGGCTGAAAACCAAAAAAGTAGCACTATGTGATATAAATGACAGTATTGGAAATTTAAGTGCCACAAAGATCTAACAATGCCAAATCACAAATTTCAATTAACATTTAGACTCTGTTATTATCAAACAAGGATTATATATAATAATTTAGTCTAAAATAAAAAAAAATGTTTTTCATGATTTGATATACTTATGACTTGTTTATTTTATGATGTGAATTTTGGCCAATAACTAATGCAGTTCTAGAATTATTAACAGATATTATATAATTAAAGAGAAAAGATGTATGCTTTGATATTATGTCTTTTTCCATATGTATTCATTCAGAAACAAGTAATCAGTTTAAAACTGTAAGTGGCTTTTATAGTTTCATTGAGAAATATGGCACTCTATTAATTTTTTTACTACTCCCCTTCTTCCATTTGCTGTGGCCAAAACAAGACCTCGCTGAAGCATGACAGATGGAAGTGATGCTTATGGATGCAATATATCTTTATAATAAAATTTATTATAAGTATTTAACTTTTGATATTTTTATACAGCTGTGCGGGTTACAAGCTTATATCTCTCTTTTCAGGTCAGGATCGCAGTGAAGCAACTTTAATAAAGAGGTTTAAAGGCGACGGTGTTCGATACAAAGCAAAACTCATTGGTATAGACGAAGTCTCTGCAGCGCGAGGTGACAAGTTATGTCAAGATTCCATGATGAAATTAAAGGTGCTGCAAAAATATTTAAACACTTATTTTCAATGCTAATTATAATGTTTATATAAAATTATATATGTAATTGTGTGTGTGTGTGTGTGTGTGCATGCGCATATGTGCATGTTTGTGTAATTCTAATTTATATGAGTTAACTTAGAAGCCCTTGAAATAAGGATGTAAATCTTTTTGGACAAGGTCTTGAAGAGAGTGATAAACTTTTTAACTCTTTGAGGTGAGACAGTTCCTTTACAATCCAGCTTCAAATCTTGAAACAACATTGGAATGCTTTGTATGTTTAGTAAATTGGAGAAGATCTACCCTTTGGATTCTATTTGATTTGGCAGTTTTGATACCATCAAACATGGCACGCTGCTTTACAGCTAAAATTCTACCATTTAGCTGTAGGAAGATGTGATATAAATTGATTCCATGCAATTTGTGTTTTGGAGTGTACAATCTTTTGTATTAGCCCATCGTGTATTTTACAGTTTCTCTGAAGCTGCTAGGTGACATCCTTCTTAGTCAGGTAACACCATTCAGCTATGACACTCATATCTTGATGTAATCACAGATGGGATGATGACCCTAAATGGAGATAGATTGCTAAGCAGATTATTCTTAAACTCAAAATTATGTGTGTGCACTTATTACAGCTATCTCTTTCCGTGACGCTGATTAGTGTTAATAATAAACAGATGTTTAACCTGATTGATTCAAAGAGCTTGAAGTGCTCTTTGACCTATTTCTGACACTTGAGGTTCAAACCCATGTAATCTTATCGCTAAGAATGTCATCTAATATCTTCCCTTAGTTCATTGTCTATAATCATTCCTTATAGAGAAGGTTAGACAACAGTACATCATGCTCCCAATATGAATAATATACAAGTAGTCCTCACTTAACAATTATTTGTTTAACAATCCTTCGAAGTTATGAGGGTGCTGAACAAGTTATGTTATGGCTGTTATGGCACATCCCCACCCCATGGTCCTGTGATCAAAATTCAGGTGTGAGGCCTCACAAAGGACTACCAGCTGCTTCAGCTGGGCACATTTTGTCAGCAGCAGCAGTAGTAAGAACATGGTGATAGTTAACTGAGGCTACTGGGAGTGGTACAGCAAGTGTGGTGGTAGAGTGCCGGGCAACCAAAAGAACAGAAATGAGTGTAAATAGAAGGATAGGGAAAATTGAAGCTGAGGCAAAGAAGGCAGGACAGGAGAACTGTGAAATCATTGCCTAACAATGGTGCAGTCCTGCAACAGAACTGCCATTGCTGTGTGATCACACAATATTTTGCCTAATGACCATTTCACTTGACAATAGAAATTCTAATCTCAATTAGAATCATTCAATGATTACTGCTTTTATTGTATTATGTGTAGGATATAGATGGTGTAACTGGAGTATTATTAAATATGATTATAGCATTCTTATGGCTTGATTTTGCAATATTTGTGTAAAGGCTGTATCTTTGCCTGAAAATTGGAAGAATGCCATTATTCTTCTTCTGTACAGACAGAAAGGTAGCAGGAGTAAATGCCCAAGCTATAAGATTTGGCAGAAATCTGATTAGAAGGATAAGTGAGGAAATAATGAATAAATATGGGAAGTGGTATGTAGCTTTATGCTAGGCAGTATATAGACCAGCTTATTGTTCTTTCAGCACATCATTGAGAAATACATAAATTTGAGTCAAAATGTTATTGTGAATTTGTTGATTTATAGAATTAATATGATAAGGTCAGTGGGTTTGAATTGTGGAATGATGTGTGCAAATGCAGTTATTCATTGTTCAGTAAATATAATAACAGTAGTATATGATGGAAATGAAGTTTGAGCATAGATAGAATGCTTAATAAAAACTTCAACATTGAGCAAGAAGTATCATCAGAAAATGTTATTTTTTCATTGTTTAATATATTTATGGGTAAATGTATGAAGAATGTTTGTGGAGATGTTGTGGTTTGGCACATAATATGAATGTACATATTCCTGACTAAGAAGCCAGGTTAAGCAAGGATAGATACATTTTATATTGCAATGAGAAGTATGGATCTGGAAAAAAAATATGTATTTACTTAATCTATTTACATGGCTTCCCATCGTGCAGATACAATTCTGAATAGCTACAACATTTAAACATTATTTGAAAGCGAAATAACAAAAGCAAATACAAACAATATATTCGGCAGTTGAGAACACCAGAAACCAACTCACCTAGCCTCATCTAATTTCCCAACCCCTATAATAAGGAAAATAGACAGGTCTTAATAGCTTTCTGAAAGGCTCCAAGCTAACCTAATGTTAGGCAATGACTAAGGTTGGGTGACGTGGCATTCCAGAAGGCAAGCACTATGACAGAAAAGAGTTACACAAGATAGATATTCCTTAATTGGCGGGACCCAGAACATGCCCTTCCTGCCAGATCTAACAGGATGAGTGGAGACAACGGGAGAAAAACAATCCCTCAAATATGCCCTCAAGAGCTTTACAGGACACAACCAATATCTTGAATTACACCAAAAACCTATTAAGAGCCAGTGTAGGTGCAACATGGGCATATCTACTGTAGATGCAACCATAATCTTCTCCCATCACGTTCTGCACCAATTGCAGCTTCTGGATGTTCTTCAATTGTATACAAGCAATGTGTCATGGAAGGTATTAATCTAGAAAATAGGAGACCGTGAGTTCTTGTTGTGCCTAGGGTATGTGATTAGATGGTTATTTAAACCAGAGCTTTTCAACCTTTTCACCAATTGTAACACTTTTAGAATTTGAGTACCACCTAGCAAGGTGTCAAAAACCTGATGACCCCCCCCAAAAAAGGAAAAAAGTGAAAAAGTACAGGTAGTCCTCGACTTACAACAATTCGCTTAGTGACTGTTCAAAATTACAATGGCACTGAAATGACTTATGACCATTTTTTAACACTTATGACTGTTGCAGCATCCCCAGGGTCATGTGATTTGGATGCTTGGCAACTGATTCATATTTATGATGGTCACAGTGTCCCAGGGTCATGTGAGCCCCTTTTGCAACCTTTTGACAAGCAAAGTCGATGGCAGGGCTGCTGGTGGCCAAGTGCTAAGGCGGGACTTCCTTCAGACCCTCCCTCCCTTTCATTCCAATCTCCCTCTCTCCTCTCTTCCTTCCTGTTTCTCTCCCTCCCTCCTTCATTGCCTCCCTTTTTTTTCATTCCCATCTCCTTCCTTCTGAAGGAAGAATTTGAACACCCCCCCCCAATATTTTCTCTCTTCCATATATTTATCAAACAAGGAAAAGCCTCCAGAGACAGAAAAGACAAGCCGCTGAGGGAACTAGCTTTAAAAGGCGCATTCCCATTTAAGAATTAGCTACTGCCTAGAAAAGAAAGTTAAGGAGCTGGCAGCCAGCACTTAAGAAAAAACAAACAAATGTAGCAAGTACTGGCTGCCTGCTAAGGCAGCCTCCCCTAATGGCTCCATTCATAGGTAAAGGAATGCTACAGACAAAATCCATTCAGGACAAAAATACTTCAAAATCCCTTGCAGTAAAACTTACAACTAACAATAGCAGAGTAATAGAATTATAACCAGTAACCCCTCACCCCAAAATCCAACACAGGACATAAGCTATCAGCCACAATAGAAATTGCCAAACACTCCTTAAGAACACAAAGCCCACATTGCACAAATCCCAGAACTTCAAAGTGACAAAATCACATAATCCTTCCACTCTCCTGGTTTGTTGTTCAGCTGATCCAGAACCGAACTGGTGAAACGGCACTTCGCTTCTGCCAATAAACATCTCAAGCAGCTTGAGCAGCCAGCTTTCTCTTGCCTATTTCAAATGGCGACACTTCATTTTTTTTTCTTTTCTCTTAAAGGTATAGCCTCCCGGCTGGAAAGCAACCCCCAGCTTTTTCTTCCAACACTTACTTCCTTTCCATTTCCCTCCCTCCCTCCTGCTCTCTACCTCCCTCTTTCTCATTGCCATCTCCTTCCTTTCTTCCTCCCTCCATGCCTCACCTTCAGCCTATGCTGCATTTCTTCATTCCTCATAGAGGGCGACCTCTCCCTCACTGCGTTTCTTGCCTGTTTGTCACTGCCACCTGTGTCTGTGCCCGGCACGGATGGCTGCCACAGAAGTTGTACATCGGCTCCCAGCCAGCCTGTTTGATCTCCTCTTTTCTCTCCCCCCTCCTCCTTTTCCCTTTGGTGCAGCTCCAGCTGACTCCTCTTCCCAAGGCTGCATCTTTTTCTCTCTCTCCCTCTCCCGCCCAATAGCCTCCTTTTGTAGCCTCTCCTGTCTATGCCCCCTTCCTCCTGCTTTCTCTTCCTGGTGAGCTGGAAGTACCGATCCTGGGGCCTTTACTTTGCCCCAGCCGCCCTACAGCTCCTGAGGATTATCTCTCATGGCAAGTCCTGTGCTATGCCACTTTGGTTCGTTCCCTCCCCCGCTACAATTGGCAGGGCTGGGCAGGGCCATGTACCACCTGCCAGGTGCCTATGTACTACCAGTTGAAAAGCCCTGATTTAGACTAGTATTCTCTGCCTAGGAAGATGACACTGGTAAGTCACTTCTGAAAATGTTGCCAAGAAAATGTTTCCTATTAATCACCAGGAGTCAAGGTTGATCCAGTGGACCATAACTACAAAAATGCTCATCTCATTCATTCCATTGACTTTCCTAACAATTGATTTGGGAGGATGTTGGCTATCATTTTCCTTTTACTAGAGATACCTAGAGAAATGTGTGTTAGAGAGAAAGAGAATGTGCGAGTATGATGATATAAATTTGTGAAATACCTAACTAGGCCAGTTGTATTTTAACAAATAAATGTGTCATGAACTTTTTTTTTAAGAAAATATTTTTTTTTAAAAATCATCTTATCAGATTTTGTTACCAGAGGCCATAAATCAAAAACAGATCATGCCAAACAAATCTTATTTCATTCGTTGACAAAATGATTAAATTGGTGGACCAGCGAAATGCTGTGGACATAGTATACTTGGATTTCAGTAAGGCATTTGACAAAGTAGATCAGAACCTACTTCATGGTAAGCTAAATTTTTTTGGGATAGACAGCATCACCACCAGATGGGTTTGTAACTGGCTGATAAGTCATACTCAGTGTGTAGTCCTTAATGGAATTACATTTACATGGAAGGAAGGAAGCAGTGGGGTACCCTGAGGTTTTGTTTTAGGCCCAGTGCTCTTCAAGAACTTCATAAATGATTTAGATTAGAGAATGGAAGGGGAACTCATGAAATTTTCAGTCTACACAAAACTGGCAGGAGTAACCAACACCCCAGAAGATAGGCTCAAGATCCAGATGGATGTCAACAGACTTGAACACTGGGCCCTATCTAACAAAATGAAATTCAATGTAGAGAAAAGTAAGATTTTACACTTAGGCAAGAAAAACCAAATGTACAGGTAGAGATTAGGTGAAACCTGGTTCAATAGCGGTAACTGTGAGAAAGATCTTGGAGTCTTAAGTCACTTAAATATGAGCCAGTAGTATGGAGGAGCAGCAGCCAAAAAAGCCAATACAAATCTAGGTTGCATTAACAGAAGGACAGAATCAAGATCACATGAAGTAATTAGTACTGCTCTATAAAGCCTTAGTAAGACCAATTTTTTCCATTGGACAGCTACTTGTCTAGAATGGTAGAGTCTCCTGTTTGAGCAGGGGGGGTTGGACTAGAAGATCTCCAAGGTCCCCTCCAACTCTGTTATTCTATAGTTCTGTAGGCCTGACAACAACATTTTGTGTCACATTTTAGCCAACTGGATTAATTTGAGAAGCTCACAGGCTTGAATTAGAAGTCAACAGTTCCTTCCATTGTCGCTTGTGAAGTAATCAGCATTTATGGCATGCTGCCGATGATTCAGGAAGTAGTAAACAGCCATCAATATTAGTAGCTATTGAAGACTGATTCTCCAATACTTTTTTCAAAAGCATTCAAATTGGCTGCTATTACTGCAGCAGCTGGCTGTGAATTCTCTAGTTTAACTGTGTTGCGTGAGAAAGTATTTCCTTATGTGAAATGACCTTGAATTGAAACCCTGTAAAAGCAGGAGAGAACTATCTATCCCTGCCTTGTTTTTATATGCCTTCATATAAATGTGAATCAAAATGTTATAAATCATATGAATGTAATAGATTTAGCGGGCCATTCTGTTCCAAAGATTTTTTTTTAAAGGATGAGGAGAATATGCTGTAGGGAATATACGTTTTGTTGTTGCCTTGAGTTTAAGGTAACTTATGAATGACTGGCTCTCCCAGAGATACTTACATACAGAGCTAAGTCAGTGAGTAAGCAGTAATATACTAGGCAATTAAAGAGCTTACTTTAAATGAAGGGCTGAGATTAATAATTGGAAAGCACATGCACCATAATCTGACAAAGTTGCTTACCTCAGTGGATAAAATGAAATGTTGATGAATTAAAATAAAGCATATCAAATATGGACCCTGTACTTTTCATATTCATATTACAAAGAATTACTGCAAAGAAAAATTACTCCAAGAAACTGTTTCCATGGTACCAATGTAATAAGAAATATCCATACAAAGATTTGAAGTATTGAATCTAATTTGAGAAACATAAATAATGAGAGCCCAATTGGAAGAAAAATATGCTAACAGTTCAGTATATATTCCCATATTTTATAGTAGAAACCTACAATTGTCTTGCCCTTTTCAAGCCTGTTCTTATTTGTGCCTATTCTACTCCTTCTGTCAGATTTCATAGCTATTTACTTTTCTACTTCAATTTTGCTATCCACTTAGATTTGTCTACTTTCTATATTTACTTTCTATTTATCATTCTTTCCTATAGCTATTCTACCATAAGCTTGTGTTAGGTTCAGTTAGAGCCAATTTGTCAAGCATCATAAGCCACAAACATTTGGTTAAGAATTATTGCCCAGTCCATCAACAAATTGTCAGGATCATGACCTGTATAGTAAGCTAGACAACCAGTACCACATTGCATCATCATTTCAAGAGATATTTCCGTACTTAAACAGAGAAACAGAATGACCACAGGGGGACAAAAAGGCAATGGGAGCTGGAGCAACCTCTGACTTCCTGCCAGCTTCCCCACTGAGGTTTTTTTTTGGGGGGGGCTCTTGTGGGAAGGTGGCAATGGGAATTAAAAATCTTCCTCCCTCCCTCCCTTTGTTGCTTCCTTCCATCAAGATCTGGCAAGATCTTCTGAACACAGCAACAGGCAGTAGGATTGAAACAGCCACAACGTCCCCAAATTTCATTCTCTCAGGAATTGTGGGTCCAAGATTTTGGACACGTTCTTTAAGTTATCCCAGTTGAGGTACATTGGTTTAAATATTGTTGCCCTATGATACACTATTTTGCCCAGTTAAAGGTAATGACAACAGAAGTTTTAGTAATATATAATGAATGGTTATAAAGATTGATTCTATCCATCTATGTTAGATATGAGAACTTTATGTGAAAGAATAGTGTATAAAGGGATTCCTATTGCATTCAAGTGTTTTATAGGCATGATCAATCTGGTCACTGGCATGTCTTTTTTCCTGTATTGACTTCAGCTTTTTCTCCTTTCTTTTTCTTTGCCTTCTAATCCTAATTACTCATTACATCACTATCCTTAGATTTGACTTCTGGAGACTTCTGGTTGTGAGTCATAATTCATTACATATTGCTATATGGGATGGGATGGGATGGATGTTGTCTGGTTCCCAGGATGGAGGGAGTGCATTTAAGAGTAGAAAGAGACAGCACTGTATGGGAGAAAAAAGGTCAAGATAGCTTCTCTCTTAATAGTTTCCAGAGTGTATGTTTTATGGTGTAAAGAATCTGCTTTAGTTTGGCAAGACTTCTGTCTGTAAGTGAGAAACAATAAAAGAAACTGCTTAGAAGAATCTCATTGTAACTTTCTTTGTTTGGAGCCCATCAATTTTTCCCTTTTGGTAAATACATCCCCTATCCCAAAAGGAATGTTACTCACACTGATAAAAATACTATGTATTCGCCAATTCCAAACCTAGTCAACCTAGACTGGCCAACTTCAGCCAAAATCAACCTGAAGATTATTATATAGATTCATTGTTACGAAATGGGCAGCCATATAAATTAACTACACAAACAAACATGTCTCTGTATATACAATAATATATATTAGGGCTCAGGAAATACTTAATAATTATGCTCAACAGAACAGAAAACCATGTACGGAACACTGCTCTTTGAAAACGAGAATGCCTTTTCCAGACTTACCTGTCTGTTTGTAAGGGAGAAAGGTAGCAATACATACACACATGCAGCAGCCTTATGAGCCTGGAAAAAATTGCTTGCACTGTAGATTTGAAGTAATGTGTTTCCCGCCTATTCCAATACTTTAAATGATTTCTGCAGCCTTGTTTGCTAAAACTTGTAATCCCAAAAGAGAAGAATTGGCACAAAAAGAACAATAATGCTGAATTCAATAAATAATTAATTATGGTTTAAGATTAATTGAAATAATAGTAAAATTCATGGTTGTTTACATATACTAATCCTTTCCTCCCCTACACAAAGACACACACACAGACACAAAGAATAAATACAGATATGTTCCATAGAACTAATTAGGTATGTTATAGAGATTAAGGAGCTGTATAGAAAAGGTTTATCATGTATTCTCATCACCTCTTAGGCATGAAAGCTGGGTGACATTGGGCCAGTCACTCTTTCTCAGCCTAGTTTACTTTACATGGTTGTTTTTGTGGGAAAAGGAAGTGGTAGCATTTATGTAGGCACTTTGAGATGCATAAAATAGGATATTATGAGTATTGTTGTTATTTCCTTCCAATATAGAGGACAAAAAAGCATGGACGGATGGATGGATAGATGGAGGGTGGATGAAGAGAGAGAGAGAGAGAGTAGAGTGTATGTTGGAGGGACAACTATTGTAAGAGAAGGAAAAAGATATGGAAAGAAAGAAGTGATAAAGATTAGGGGAGGACAAAAGATTAGCAAAAGAAAGGGTGAAGTTGAGAAGCTTATTAAGCATTACAAAATGTGTTAAACAACTCTATCAAGTGATGACTAATCTTTGGAAATATCTGTGTTTCAGCAAATATGTCCCCAGTCTTCCTTTCTTTTAACAGCATTTTTTTGTTGTTGTCAGAAAATGTCAAACAACTATTTTCACATTTCACAGATTTGTATAAGTGTGTAAAGGATTTCCTCTATGAGTAGATAGGATAATCTGCTCAGAAGCAGTGTTATCCCCCTAATTTAGTGAATAGTGGGATATTATTTATTACAAAAATAAAGAAGCAATAGAAATTAATTACAGCTTCCTAACTTAGACCATTAATTACATAATTTTGATATGTCAAAATAATCAGAACATCCTGGATTCATATGGTATGCATTCACTCAGCTCTTTTTGCAGCTTCATTCCACTTCCATAGACTGGAACATTTTGAAACAAACTTATACATTGAAATCAGTGTTCAGTGTGCATAATAAATATGCATATTACATAGAAGTACAATTTTATTCAGATAAATAAAATAAATTCTCCCAAATTTCTAACTTGAAGGCAACAGGAAGCTGACATTTCTTAATATGAGAACACTCAGAAGAAAAAAATGAAATTATTTTGATTGTGAAATGCTTATTTTCTTCCAATAGGGAATTGTTGCTGCATCTCGTTCAAAAGGTGAACATAAACAGAAAATATTTCTAACCATCTCCTTTGGAGGAATCAAAATCTTTGATGAGAAGACAGGAGTAAGTGAAATAATGTTAAAACATTAAATTATACCATGAAATATTTCATAATTTGTACCTACGGATCAAAGTAATGATTTGAATGTATAAAGTTGGAATTTATTGAATTTATTAAGATGGTGATTTACACAGAGGCACAAATTTAGCAATTCTACAGGTAATATCAGGACAGAGATCAGCTAACAGGTGATTCCAATAATATTCAGGATTCCTGGAGATCCATGAAAAATAAAATAAAGCGGCAGAACCTACCCATCCCTCCAAAATAAGTAGTAAAGTAATATGTCTATGGAGAGTCTCAGTCATCCAGGTCATGTTCATCCCAAAGGTGCTTTTTCAAAAGGCAACTGGCCTTTCTTTGTTTTTGCTTGAAGACATTTCACTTCTCATCCAAGAAGCTTCTTCAGCTTCCTGGATGACAAGCAAGACATCTTCAGGCAAAAACAAAGAAAAGTCCAGTTGTCTTTTGAAAAAGGACCTTTGGGATAGTAAAGTGATAAATTTTCACAGGATCTGTGTCAAGGGCAAAAGTATCATGAAATACATAATTTTGGATTATTTTCCTTAATAAATGAATGATAAGTATAATGTTTTTACAAATTTGTTTAATTGGATTCTCTTGATCCAGTTTTGTGAAAAGGGATCATATTGTAAGTTATACTTATGCATAAATATTGAAAATTCAAAACGTTTGCAGACTTTTAAGTTTGCAGACTTTTAAGCTCTACTATTATCATCATTGACACCAAACAAAGAATAATATTATGGAAGAAACTCAAATAATAGAACACCTACATCATATTTTTAGCTAGTCAGAAATAGACTGAGAAAATAATCTAGAGAAATTACCACCATATTAAGGCAAAGAGATGCATTTCAGACATATTTGAAAACTGAGAAACTTCGATCATATAGTTTCCCAGTACAACCAATTTCCAGTGAGTGTTTAGATTTATATCCCATAAAGAAACCAAATGGCCTGGTCTTTGCAGGGAAACAAATCATAGTGAATCTCATTTGAACACAAATGATGGAACACTTGATATTTGCACTCCAATTTTTTCACTTCATGGAAATACTCCAGTCCATCCTGAAAAGAGGACTCAAATTTCATATAGATGAATACTTGTTCTACTTCAGTTAATATGGCAGGTAAACCTCTTGGCATTTGTTTTATTTTAATCAATACTTTGCAAAAAAAAGCTAAACACTTTAGTGCTTTTGTCATGTTCACAATCAAGATTGATTGATATTGAGTGCAATTGGAACAGTTTATCCACCCAAAAATGGAGATGAAAGTTTTTGTCAGAGTTTGTACAATTGAGTTGATATATACATATACACTGATATATACCGTACATATACATTGAAGAGGGACTACAATACAATTATTCGTCACCCCTCTTAGGCACACAGCCAACATATTTTGCCAGAGCAAATAGACCAATTTTGTGAATGTTATTATAGCATACAGTGGCTTTTCTGATACATAAGTAGTTTTGAGACATGGAAAGGTTTAATTCTTTCTTCCTATGACATTTTGTGTAGAAAAAAATAAATCTTTAAAGTCTGCATTTTAAGAAAGTTTTTTGTAGCACAAACAAGTTTTTCCTTGAGATGCAAATAAAGGGAAAGGAGGGGTTTTTTTTGTTGGACTTGCAATAGAGAGTGGGTCAATAATTTCATTTTCCAAAACTTACAATGTCTCACTGTAGTCCTCTACTTTTGCAACAAAAAGCATGAGAAATAATCGTGACATTCCTACCATGACTGTTGTATCATTTATCTCTTCATTTGCAGTACTGGAAAAGCCCTGGAAGCTAGATATTGTGACCCTGAAAAACTAATTCTTCCTTTTAGATGTATAGAGATCAGCTTTATTTATTCATAAATTACAAAAATATGTTCCAGATACGCTCAAATGGCACCTTGCTTTCACTTTTTGATTATCGTATTGCTTTGAGATTAAGTACTAAACCAGCGGACCGGTTCCATGGAGAAAGGTTTTTTTCACTGACCGGAGGGGATGTGATTTTGTGTGGTGCCTCATCCCATGGATGGGGCTTTACTTGTTTGCACGGACCAGTTGCTGTCATGCCACGGACCAGTGCCGGTCCATGGACTGGCAATTGGGGACCCCTGTACTAAATTATCATACTACCAGTGATATGCTACTATGGCACTCTTTTTAAGCATCTCTTTGTAAAATCATCAGTCTGTCTGTCTGATTTTTTTTCACATCTATGTAACTATTACTTTTTTCCACTGAAGCCCTTAATTTTTTCCAGACCATCATTGTGTTAAACAAGAAAATCCTCTGTTGAAGTTATCCATGCTCTTTTCAGGGGCTGCGAGAGGAATGTAGAAATCCATATCTAGACATTACTACCCCATGCTCTGTTTTTGGGCTCTGTGCTTTTTGTCTTGATTTTTCTGGTAAACTTTGAAACAAGCCAGTCAGTTGCTATAAGGGAAGTTTCAAAGTTGTCCCTATGCTCACTTTAAATGGAAAAGGAAGCGATGCTGTAGCACTTCAATGACAGTCTTTGTAAATTACAATTTGGTAGAATTGCTCAAATCTACCTTCTGTAAAGAGAGAGCAAGCATGGAGAAATGTAGGCCAGAAGCTGGATCGAATATTAAGACTGAGAAATGTGGATGCTTTAAAGGTGCCCCTGATGTTATTTTAGGAAGCTCAGGTTAAATGACAAGGAGAGACTAAGCAGATGGGCAAAGTATTAAGACGTTTCTTTTTCTTTCTTTGCAAAGATAAAAGCTACGCAATGTTTATGCAAAATAATCTGTTAGTTGATTTCAGCTATATATGTTAATAGCAAAAGAATTATTTCTTAAGATCTCTGTTTTGATGAATGCAGCTGTAATTAGAATTAGTTTCTGTGTTAAATGCAAATTCTCATATTAATGAAAGAAAATCAGTAAAATATAAGTATTAGCATAAGATATTTGCATTTATATTTACTGTGTTGGAAGTGTGCACTATTCTAAGTACTTGCTTGGTTTCTTCAAGGAAGATCGTAGCATGGAGACCAAGAAGTATCTTCTAGTCAAGTCATAATATTGCCATCACTAAAACAATTTTATATTCTATATAAACAGGTTCCTGAGGCAAAAACCACAAATAGAGCCAGAACATATGTGAAAACAGCTTTTTCTTAACTATAATTATCTTCACAATGGTTTATGCCCTCTCTTGAATTTTAATAAGGAACTCAATTAAATGTTTATATAAATTAACTATGTAACATGATGCCAAAAATAAACCAGTCTGATGGCTGTTAGAATTAGCTTTCCTAATTAACATTGTATTACTGGATAACCAGGATCATTAAAATTACAAGTAAATAATTCAGTGTCAATTACAAAGAGTTTCAGCAATAAAACCACTATACATCCAAAATATGATGCATTATTTGTCCATATAAGTTGAAAACATTCTGCAAGGAATTAAATTTTAATTCTTGTAGCGTGCTAGATAAATGATATTGAGCAAAATTGTCAATGTCAGATGGTCTTATCAACCAAGTTCATATTCTCAGTATAAATATAAATAGCAGAGCCCTTCAAGGATCTTAGCTGGATCTAAGTTTTTTTTTTTTTAAGTAGGATAGTCCCAAATTATATCAGTTACTGTGGCTTTAGAAATTGTTTCCTCTGTTCATCTCCATGGCATGGAGATTTTATTATGAGTTTTGGAAGGTTAGAAGGAACAAGACCGCCTCCTACCAAACACCTCCCTTCGACCAGTCCGCTCCCACAGAGAGGGCCTCCTTAGGGTGCCGTCGGCCAGACAATGCCGGCTGGCGACCCCCCAGGGGGAGAGCCTTCTCTGTGGCAGCTCCTGCCCTCTGGAATGACCTACCCCCCGACCTACGTACAGTTGCGGACCTGCGCCTTTTTCGCCGAGCCCTGAAGGCTCATCTATTCCGTGCGGCCGGCCTGGCGTAGTTTGATTATGTTTTAGTGGGGGTTTTGTATGGGTATTTTTAGAGCAGGCCTGTTATTTAATTTGATTTTAGACAGAAATTTGTGTATATTTATCGTGGTTTTTATTATTGCCTGTTCACCGCTCTGAGTCCCGTAAGGGAGATAGGGCGGTATATAAATTCAATAAATAATAATAATAATAATAACTAGCAGCCTAGAAAGAATTATTCATAGATTAGATGATCTAAGCCAGACATGTCAAACTTATGATGTTGCGTGATGTATCACAACTTTTTCCCCATTGCCAGCAATGGGGTGGGCGCAGTTTCGGTGTGACCCATCCTGCCTGCGGGCCGGCAGTTTGACATGCCTGATCTAAGCAATAAAGTTGTTGATTTAATCCAATACATGTCATAAGTCAAAGGCCATCTTTTCTCATTCCAAGGAAGGAATAAATAAAAGATTATTTTTATTAAAAGTGAAACCACCTCAATGATTCTGCCTTTACATACAATAGTGGTTTTCTTGTATTGATTCTGACTTTTCCATTCTATGGAGAAAAATAAAAAAGTAATCCATTAGCTGTACTTATTTAAAAAAATGGAGTGACAACCTTTAACTTCCTTGCTACTAAGACACTTATTCTGAGGGAATCTTGCTTTATTGTTGTGCTTGAATAGATTCTTTTGCTTCTATGATCAGGCAAAAAATATTAAAAATTTTACATGATATAATTTACCTTACAATGCTTTAGAATTTCTTACCAATTTGTCCTTGCAACAAGTCTGTTTACTGTTTACAAATGCTGGGCAGAGAAATTAATCATAATGTCAACCATAGACAGATTAAGAGGCACAGAAGTGAGCATTGTGTATAGTTAACCTGTTTCGGGTTAACTATACAATGCTCACTCTGAAAATAAACAAACAGCATTCAAATATTTGATATAAATATGTGCAAACAATTTCAGCTAATAAACATCCTTCATTCCACCCGCAAATATATTTTTGTTGAGCTAAATATGTTCATAAATGAGCAATATTTACATTAAAATAAAAAAGAAAATATTCAATGTGGCCTTATTTATATATACATAATATGATGGCCTATTTCCAGTAAGAATGCTTTTCTCCAAAAGTCTATATGCAACAGATTTATTAAATTTATCTCTTTATTTTTACAAGGCTTCCTGAAAACGTTCCAAACACACAAACACGGTTCTTCTCTTTTTACAGTGATATTTAATATGTACAGTGTCCTTAGCTTAACAAACAATACATACACAGTTCTATACAGCTATTTTAAAAATATTTTTAACACATCTCATTTCTTTCCTAAGAAGGAGAAGGACAAGAGAGAAATTCTTTTTTAGGCTGTCCTCTGTTCTCTGAAAACTGCAGTCTTTTCCAACAGCCATTTTCTAAGCAGATGGCTCTCTCAAGTCTTGTTTGTTCTTGCTAGGTCTCAAAAAGTAAATCACTCCCCTTTGACATACACAGGAAATCTCACAACAACGATGTGCCCCTCATCATTAAATAATTAGACTACTATAACAAGCTCTACATAGGTCAAATGTGTCTACATTTGAGGATAATATGGAAACTTGAACCAAAATGCAGTTACCTGGCTGCTAATGGAGGTAAAGATTTAACACCAGGATACATTGGTTGCCAACAGCCAATCTGAAGTAAGGCTAACTATGAAGCCTTACTTGGTTTGACTTTCATGTTTCTTCAGAACTATCTTTCCCCAAATAGATGGATACTATCTTGTGCATTGTTTCAAAAAGAGAAGATAGGGTGACCCCCAATTTGTTTAAGATTAAAGATTAGTGGCCTAAAAGTGCTACTTCTTATTTGTGAAACCCATACTATAAAGTACCTCTTTCCCCTGAGGGACAAATTTGCTATCTTTCAAACTTTGTAAAGACCCACTTGTTCCAATCAGGTTTTGATGCTAACTGATGATGGGCTGATTCATGATTGCTTTATTATTATTTTTTCCTTGGGATTTGGTTGAGATTTTAATGTATTGGTTTAATAGATAGTGTAAGCCAGGGGTGTCAAACTGCCGGCCCGCGGGCCAGATGAGTCATGCCAAAACTCCGCCCAACCCAGCTCCAGCAATGTCACAATACGTCACGCCACGCCACGTGATGTTGCGAGTTTGACACCCCTGGTGTAAACAGTTCAGAGACTCTGGAGTGGATGGTATACAGATGGTTGTAGTTAGGTAATAGGCAAGAAGGAAAGTAGATAGAATAATTAGATATGCTTAACAGCTGCAACTAATTGATTTTCTTTGCAGAAATGAAATCCATTAATAACGTGTGAAATGTAATCTATCCCTATTCAACCTTACTTTGACTAAATTCATTGTTAAATCATTTGCAAAGTTATTACTTGTTTTTCTAAAATGTTCATAGCTGATTTGTCTTTGTTGCCTATGTTGCTCATTCATTCATGTGTATCTGACCTAATTTAAAAGAGGCAAGTGTTGATTTTATGTGTGCTGTATCTTGCTGACTAATATTACATTTTAATTTATCATTATTGAAAACATCAATTTTAGCCACTAACTAGAAAATTGTCTAAAAATTGTTATTGGCAGATCTGGTTTTAGATAGATAGTTTAAGAGGAACTACTCTATAAAGAACATACTTCATTTACAATCAGAAATGCAGTTTATTCTTTTCTTATTGCTTTTATGTTGGACAAGTCAGCATTAATAACGTATGCATTTTGATTATGAGGAAATATTAATTGTATTTGCATATCCATTAGATGGGAGCTATAATTCAAGGCAACCTCTAACAAAACAAAGACAATTGTCAGTGAGATTTCTTCTGTGGTTTCTGCCCATCCAGTGAGTGGGAGCATTCCAGTTCCCCTCAGTTAAACAATATCATCTAGTGCAGTGGTTCTCAACCTTTTTAATGCCGCGACCCCAACCGGTCATAAGTCGAGGACTAAACCGGTCATAAGTCGAGGACTTTCCCTGCCCGGGAGCGCCGCACATGCGTGGTTCCGCCCCCTGCACCAGCTGAGGCATAGCTGGCAAGTGGCAGAGACGGAGCAGGCCGACCACCAGCTAGCCCAGCCCAAGGGAGGTAAGGCACCCACCGGAAAAGGGGAAAAAAATGGCGGACAGCCTTGCTTGGCGACCCCCGTGAAATGGTCAATCGACCCCAAATGGGGTCCCGACCCACAGGTTGAGAACCACTGATCTAGTGGAACAGCATCTCCTTGGTGATTCATACTGCTCTCATTCTACATGGGTTCCAGAAATCCTTCCAATTCTTTATCATTCCGCTTAACTGAGAGATATGCTCAAAAGAGATTTTTGTTGTTGTTTGTTTTTTAAACTATATGCTTAAAAAGAAATGTAATTTGTAACCTATGTTACCCCATACATTTATCAATGTATTCTTCCCTCAAATTATTTCAGAGTTTTTTTTATGTATATACAAGAATTATTATTGTTATGGATGGTCACACAGACAGCCAGATGTTTAGTTTGGATTTGGCATTTTTATCTGCCTGTCAAATACTTCCCAATGTTCTGGATAGATAGATATGGTTTTTTGATGATGTTAAAGGTATTGTTGCAGAATGTAAGCTGTTTCAAAGCTGCCTTTTGCAATTGACCAGTGGTGATTTTGTCAATGCCGATGGTGTTCAAGTGGTGCTCCAATTTGTTTTGGGATTTCACCCAAGGCTTCTATTACTATTAGCACTTTATTTCTTTGTTCTGCCACAGTCATTCTACTTATATTTGTAGGTTTACAAATTGATTTTATGATTTTCTCCAGTTCTTTCTCATCTATTCTGCTATCCCCTGATATTTCCATGTCTACTATCCAGATTTTTTTTGTCTTTCTTATCACTAATGGTTAAGTCTGAGATGTTATGTGACAGATATTTGCTTGTTTGAATTCTAAAGTCAAGAACATTTACCTTTTCATTTTCTGTTACTTTCTCTATTTTATGGTCCCACCAATTCTTGCTGGCAGAAAAATGATATTTCTTACCTATATTCCAATACACATTTATTGCTATTGTAATTTGACAAGTCATTGTTTATAGTCAATCTGTCTTACAGCAACTAACTATATGGTCCACCATTTCTTCAGCTTCGTTGCATGAGTGTCATTTGCTTTTTGTTGCTATCTTCACAATTTTGGTTTTATATGCATTTGGTCATGTGCAGCCATACTTAGCCCTTCTGTTTCTTTCTTTAATTTTCTCACTCTTAGCCATTATCAAGTCTTCTTGCTACCTGCTTTGCCTGGTATTTTTCCTACATACTGGCCATATAATACTTTGCTTTGCCATATCTTTTTTTTTATTCTTAATTTGGTCTTTTTTTAGGCCAGTTTGGTCTTTCTAGTAATCAGTAAACTTTTATGGTATACTACTGTAGCTTCAGTGCATCTTCTTCATTGTCCTTCAGATGCCCTTTTTTCTTCTTCAACTGACTGGTGTATTTGCAGCATTTCATGTCCACCTATTTTCATTGTTAGGTAGTGTCTGTCAATAGCATTGCAGAGATGAAGGACATTATTTAGTGCCATTATTTTACTGGTTTTCCTATCCAGAGTTTTTAGTTCTGCTTGAATCCAATCCACTATTCCAATGGTGTATCTAAGGACCTGGAATTGTCCAGGTCTTAATTGCCTTGATGGTATTTCCTCCACTGAATTTGGACTTTAATTCAGATCTTCACTCTTGTGATATATTCAATTCTAACCTTCTTTTTGACTTCAGTGTGCTTGTAGTTGTCAGCTTGAAAGATGCTATCAGGCTCAAAGAACCAAGTCCAAATAGGAAGAGTTTAATTTGCCAATTTATTGTATCAAGCTTATCCACAGGAATCTTTGTAATTTACGGTTTGCACCTGGGTAAAGCTGGATAAGGGTTCAACAGCTTTCAAGACCAGGTTGAACTTTGTCTTCTTGTAACTGCATAGAGACTCTAAACCGATTCCTTGTTTCACACATCCCACCCTCAGCTTTGCCAGTTTCTCTCTTACAGATGCTCAGGTATTTGTAGTGATTGTCTTTATCCAGACTTTTGATATTATTTCCATAGGGCTTCTTGATTCCTTTCTTTTTACTATTTTCCCCCTATTGATGGTGAGGGTGGCACATTTGTCTAATCCAAACTCTATTGCAATATTTTGGCTGTATATACAGACAGTGTTAATCAATGATTCTATTTCAGACTATGTTTTTCCATACGGCTGCAGATTATTCATGTGAAGGAGGTGTGATAGCTGGGCAGATGTTTTTGTTCTTTCTTAGCCATGGCCTGACTTGTTCAGTATTGTTGACAGAGGAATAGTGCAATGAAAACAGTAGCGATAATGAAAGTCTCCTTGAAAGATTCTCTCTTGATATTAACCTCTCCCAGTCTATCGCCATTGACCAGCAACTGTGTTTTCCATTGTATTACTGATCTTTGCACAACGTTTCTCATGTTTATACTTATTATTATTGTTTTACTAACCTCAGATTCCCCTGAAAGTAAGATTTCTTGGTGTCAAAAACAAAAGCAGCTGTCTGGTTAATTCTCTTCTTATCTGTGATAGTTAGGAACGATAATTCTTTGTCCGTTATGAAATAGTTTTATTTAACCAATTCTTCCATATCATATTATCTTCAGGAATTTGTATTTGTCACCAATTCTACAAGAGCAAAATAAGCCCGCTTCCCTTTAACCATAGTAGGGGAAAATGACATCAGCAAGACGCCAATAAATCAGGCCTTTTTTTACAACCTTTGCCCTGTCAGCTATTCACTTAACTGATAGGAATCTCTGGAATGTAGAGCCTTCAGTCCCTTCAAACTGACATACCCATAAATCCTCCAGTTCAGTTGCCTTTACAATTTCAGCCATTCTCACCCACTTTTCCCAAACCTCCCTTCTTTTTTCTTCCATCATTCATACTACATAGGTATTTTTTACTCAGTCTTTCCCCTGTCCCTCTTCTCAGATGTGTCTGTCAAATCTTCAAGGTAATTCTGTTAAAGCTGAGTATTGTTCCCTTAGCTACTGCTTTTTCCTCTGCTGACTCATCTCAGCCGAGATCCGAAACCCAGATGTCAGAACTTCAGAATCTGTGAGTGTTCTAAACCCAAAATTCAACCCAAGCTACATAAATTATAAATTATATTTATTTCATTGATTTGCTTGAATTTGGATGGGATTGTTATCACCCCCCCCCCCCATTCCCCATTTGTGTTTTTCTTCCCTTCCATCTACTAAGGTATAAATTTAGAACAAGAGAAGAAAATACAGTTAAATCCAATCATTCTAAACCATTCATTCATATGCTTTTGAACTACTATAAGGAGCCATGGTGGTGCAGTGTTAGAATGCAGTATTGCAAACTAACTGCCCACTGCCAGGAGTTCGATCCTGATTGGTTCAAGGTTGACACCATCTTTCATCCTTCTGAGATCAGTAAAATGAGGACCCAAATTGTTGCTGACACTGTAAACTGCTCAGAGAATGCCGTAAAGCACTGTGGAGCAGTATCTAAGTGCTATTGCTATATATCTAGTATATGAAATTTGATAATCAAACAAAATAATTGAATTTTCCTCTAGCCATATTCCTGATTATTATTAATGTTTTCTGTAGCGTAACATACAACTATCACCATCACTGATCTGTGGATTCCTAATTTCATACACACTTACAACTATGGCTATCAAGTCATATTTTCTGATGTAACATTTTAGCACTTTCATAATTATACTTACACCATCACTTCCCTGAATGCATTCATCAATTCTACAATATTAGATGCTTTTATTTAGTTCTATAACATCCTCTTCTTTTCCTTAGTTTTACATGATTATCTACTGTTTTCATATTCACTATATTCCAACTCACAATTTTCCATATAGTGGGACTGTCACCAGTTGGCATTCATAAATACAGACTTTTTTTTACCCATCATGGCTTTGGTTAATTCAAGCTTTCATATAATATTTTTTCATATGAGGAGGAAATCATGCATTAAGTTACCACCCTTCCTACATGTAGCATTCTCTCCTAATGATTAGGACAACTTCAATGTTGCTGGACAAGTATGACCATGTACAACCAAAACCCATCTTTAATTTAGGCATTGTTGTGTTGTTCTACACAAGCAACAATTTCTGATCCACAGACTACATACTATTGCCTACATCACATCAGATGACAGATACATGGAGTCAGCTAGCACACACTGTTGTTGTTTATGTTTGTAAATAGGCAGGTTTACCATTGTAGAAAATATGTACTCTGCACAGTGTGCAGGGATATTGATGTGGAAGTGAATATGTGCATTGTTGTTTGTTTGCTAGAGTGAGTTGTATGGCTGTTGGCTATCGGAGACAGGTTCCCAACAAATAGCTCTGTAATGCTTTGGATTTGAAATGGAAGAGGTGCTTTGGAACAAGCAGAAGCACCTGTTTGTGGGTCATTACAGCAGAATATTCATCATGCATTAAAGTGGAAGCTTCCTATTGCAGCTGTGTGAGCCTGGAAACAGATGTGATTTTAATGAGTCACAGACAGATGTGATAGTCATGCTCCCATGCATTCTAAAGCATCTTTTCCAAATTAAATTTGAAACAATAAGTAGCTCTAATACTTGTAACTGTGTTTACATTGCTGACTAATGGGATTATTAAAATGTGTACATTTTTTAAAGTAATCTTTTGGTCAATTTTTCATTCAGTTAACACCAATAATGTCTTCGTTCCTTGTAAAGCAGCACTCAAAATCTTTCCAGTTCTGTTCCATCAGGACATGAATAATGTTTTGACAACTTCGAAAATAATCTTCCAAATGGAGTAGGACAAAGCATTTCTGTCCTTCCTCCTCCCTGTACCAACAATGATTCAACATGATTACTTTATGGTGATTATTTACATGTTGGTAACTTCTCATTTGGTATAGTGGTTAAGGCACCAGACTAGAAACTAGAAGACCATGAGTGCTAGTGCTGTTTTAGGCATGAAGCCAACTGGGTGAGTTTGGGCCAGTCATTCTCTCTCAGACCTAGGAAGAGGCAAAAAAACTTGTGAAGAAAATTGCATAGACTAGTTGAGGTAGTCACCAGGAGATATATCTGACTTGAAAGCAAACATACAAAATGTACCACAGCCTTTAAAACCAGCTTAAAACATCATTCAAACTAGAGTAATTAATTGGAATTGATAAAATTATGTCATATTTATTTACTGTTTCCAGGCTCTATTCAAAGTATTGGTAGTAATCTAAATCTCTAAATGGCTTGGCTACCGGAAGTCTTATCTTAAATTTATTCATTAGAAGCCTAAGTGCTTAACGTTCCCAAGGAGGCAACTAAGAGAAATTGTATTTTTTTAGTAGTGGTATGATCCTTCCTAAAGAGATTTGCTTGATGCCTACATTACACTCTTTTTAGTTCTAAAATAAAAACATATTAATTTCTTAGACATTTTAAGAACTATTTAGATATTACAGGTTTATATTTTGTTGTGATTTAATGCTGTATATATTGCCCTTCTTCTAACTAACCTGCTTTTATATTATTTTTCACACTCTTGTCTATCACTGCCTAGAGAAGTCTCTTATTGAGTATAAAATTGTGTCAGATAAATAATTTATCTTTCAATGTGCAAGGTTATAAAACTTTAATTCTGACCTGTTTTTACACTTATCATTATTTATATGACCTTGTTCTTCTTATAGTGATGTCAGAAAAATGTAGATTTGGATCTGTTAAACCAATGATGCAGCTCACAATGGCAGTCAAAACTATAATATAAAATTTATACTTTTATTTATGATTACACCTAATTTTTTCTTCCAGTTTTGCTGACAGGCACTAGGTTTTTAAGAAAGGACATTTTGACAATTGTGTTTGCTATATGTGTATGTAATATCTACCAATTTAGTATGTTTTTATTTTTTTTCTACATATTTTATTAAAATGTTGGAAGATAAGTTGGGAATCAGATTGGATTAAACTATATAGAATTATTCTGAGAGATTGATACAGACAGGACATGTATGTAGAAGAAATAAATATTATTTTATTTTAAAGATATATTGAGGAAATTACTTTTTTCTTTGGCAAGATTTGTAGTATTTTTCTTATTTATTTTTGTCAGGATAATAATTTAACAGCTAAACAGCTTATGTAAAGATGTAATGTAATGTGGATGATGCAATGATAGGATGATGCAATATTAGGAAAAACTCAGTAGGGTCCATTTCTGTGCCTTTAAGAGCCGGAGTATAAAAGGAAAGTTCTGTAACTGCTGTATATTGGAGTTTGCTCTTTCACCACATGTATTTTATTTCTAGTGTATATTTGCAGATATAGTGTAATATAAACCACATTTAATTATAAACCACTGTTTACTGTATTTACTCCTGGGTTACCTCAGCGCAATAAGACTGTGCATGCTCTGACAATTTTTATGGAAAGTTATAAGCAAATTTTCTACCCAAAAGGTCCTGAAAGCAAGTGACAGTAAAGATCTATTAACACTGTTCTAAATTAAGATTTAAATGTTGCATAAGCTTAAACCTATGGTATATCTCAATTTGCTCTTTAGTGCAGTGGCCTCCAGTCTTTTCGGCGCCAAGGACTGGTTCCATGGAGGACTGTTTTTTCACTGACTGGAAAGCATGGTTTTGCATGCTGCCTGGATCCCACACATGTGTGGATGGGCTTTCATTCACTTGCACGTCCTGCTTTCTGGTGAGCCACAGACTAGTGCTGGTCTGTGGCCTGGGGGTTAAGGACTCCTACTCTAGTTTATTTATATTGGAAAATGGGAATTACCTATATTTTCATGGTTGTCAAAATAAAAGTATTGCTAATTGTGTCCAGTACAAGTAGAAATCGTGTCAAGTAGAAGCAGAAAAAGATTTTTTTCCCTCCCAATCTTTCTCCTGCTACTTTTCCAATACATACAGAGGTTGGCATTATTTTAATAGTATGAGGACTGTCTTTTGATTACTGATTTACCTAAACTGTCTGTGCCTGCTGTGATTTTATTTAAATTGAAAATTTTACTATATGTTATTTTATATGATGTGAGTCATAGAGCCCCTGGTAAAAAGCTATACAGAAATAAATGTCATCCCTTTCTTTTTAACTCTCAGAATTTTACGGAGTAGGATAGAAAAAGGTTAAAGAGAAGAAAACTGTAGGATTTTTCAAGGTCAGAGAATCCATATTATAGGTGATTAATTTTAGCCCAAATTTTGTTTGTCTGATGAGCTTGCTGTAATTACCTGATTTTTTTTCTTCCTTTCTGGAATTTTCTTTACAGGATACCCTGACCTTTTCAGTGAGCTTTATTCAGAGCTGGAAACTCACTGATTATGTAGTTGGTGTTGACTCTTACTGATCATATATTTTCTACAATGGAAGCTCCTATGAGTCCCTTATTAATTTTTTGGGAATTATCTGTGTCACCAGCTAAAAGAATAGTGGCGAAGCAATGCATAGTGGAATACTAAGGAACAATTTTCTTTCAACTGCCTTATCATTTGCAGAAAAGAAGGTGCTAAGACAAGAACTCTCAACATTTGAACTCAGTCCTTCATAAGAGATATGGCAGAAGATCTGAGGAAAACCCAAGAGTGGACAGGATTGCATATAATTGTTGGATGGCATCGATCATTCTCATCTTTCTTGATTCATTTGGTCAAAGATGAAGTGCAGGAAAGATTAATCAATAGAACATAGAATCTAAGGTTGGAGGGGACCTCAGAGGTCTTCCTGCTTAATGCCTTATGCCATCACAGTCAAATAGTTGTTCAGTCTATTTTTGAAAACCTCCAGTGATGAAACACCCACAATTTTGGAGATAAGCTATTCCATTGATCAATTGTTCTTGCTGTCAGAAAATTCCTCCTTATTTCTAGATTGGAACTCTCTTTAACAAGCTTCCACCCATTACTTCTTGTTCTGTCCTCTGATGCTTTGAAGAATAAGTCAATCCCCTCTTTTCTGTGACAGCCCCTCAAGTACTGGAAGACAGGTATCATGTTCCCTTCCTTCCAATCCTTCTCTTTGATAGGCTAGACATACCTAGCTCCCTCAACCATTCATCACACAATTTAGCCTCCAGAGCCTTTATTTACAGCAAGAATATGAAGCACAACAAGAATGTGCTTGTTCTTCTGATCATGAAGCACACACTTTTCCTTCATGCCCCCAACCAATTTTTAGAGAGAGAGCAATTGGTTGGGAAACTTTTGGCAGAATACAGCAAACCCATTGTGAACAAATTAGCAGCACGTTTTCGGTCTTCTCTATAATAATGCACTGTGAACACTGATACTTGGATAATAAAATTATAAAATGAACCATATAATATTTGAATGAAGTCATAGGTCTGATTAAGGAGAGATATTTATAAAATGCAGACTGTACAAAAATTGTAAACTCAGAGAGAACAAAGGCTATGTTGCCACCTGAAATATATAATGAACAGGAAGCAAGCACTATTCTCTACTAAGCTATGAAATAATAATTGCCTGTGTTAACTATAAGATGAGAACAGCACAGCATTAGAGGCATGCCACTTATTTTCCAGCAAGAAGAAAAGAACAAGAAAAAGAAAGAGATACTGTAAGTGAAGCAGCTCTGCCCATTTTGAACTAAGTTGATATACTGAGTATTTAACTACTGTATGATTGTGATTTTGTGATTCAGATTGGAGAAGAAGGAGTGAAACCTAATGCCAAACTTAATTTACATGAAAACAAGAAAGAGTCAAGCTTGGCTTTTGTTTTTAGGTTCTGCTCTTGAAGTCCTTGGAACCTTATGTTGTGGGATTGCTGCCTCAGCATAGGTTTCTCAATGCACCATTTTGGTTTAATTGAAATAAAGTGATATTATAATTCAATGTGACAAGCTCCTTGGGGCAGTAGAAATGACCACTTCTGGATAATATTGAAATTTCTTTTTAAAAGGCGCTTTCAAACTGTTCTCTCACACAAACTCTTTGATAATGTTTTTTCTTTCTCTTTCTTTCAAAATACATCAATTTTTAATTTTAATTTAATTTTAATTGAAACTAAACTTAATAAATAAATTAAGTTTACTTCAAATATAGCATCAATCTACTATAGTTTCATGTAATATATAAAAATAACTATAATAATTTGGGGGGGGGGTTTGGTTTTTTTTTCTCCATGGTCATGCTATTAGATCTCTTAAACAAAAAGAGGAAGAAGTAGACAAAAAACCCTCCAAATCATAAAGTTATTGAGGCTAGGGCTAGAAGCAATAAGCATTTCCATCAGTTCAGCAGGATAGTATTGCTAAATTTTATAGTGAATTTCCAATTTATTTACCATTGTTTGCAGTGGAAGCTTCCATAACAAAAGCACAATCCTTGTGACAGCCAACATTCTAAATATCTCTCTCTTCCGTATCAGTTCATTCATATTGGGAAGGTTCAAGAGACTCTTGCAACTTAAAGGGTCTCCATCAACTCTTAGGGTACAGTGCACAATTCTCTTTTGTTATTATTGACCTGCTTTCAAACACACCTTCAAGCTTCTCTGATCCTTAGTCTGGAGGACCCTGATGCTACGCAACAAATAATCTTCTTACTCCTTTCAGCTTCTTTCATTTGTATTTCAGAGCTGTGCAAGTGTATTCCTTTTACATTGGTTTCAGAAGTTGCATCCCCTGCTTCCACATTTCTTTTCACCCCATATATATATAATGAACAATTTATTTACTGTAGTAGCTTTAAAAATAAAATCTGTACTTCCCCACAGTATTTAGTGCAGTTATATCAAAAAAATTTTTTTTAATGAAACATGTTAATATTGCACAGAAGCCAGGATTTTCATTCCCAGTCTCTGATGTTTGATCTCGAAACAAAAGTCCTTCTCCCCTAAATGTCAGTAATGGAAAAAATAATGCTTCATGAGAATTCTGGCAGTTTGATGTCATTTAGAGATGTAAAGACAACCTGATCCAGTTTAGGAGAAGCAATCTAGGACAGGGCTGTAAAGAGATACATCCAATAAATAATCTATTCTAAATAAGAATCAGTTCATCAGCTTGAGCCTATTTGGGGAGCTGTGAACACTACATTGGGTATTTTAAGTATCCACGAGACTTAAGATTGTCATTTTACACAACTGTACATAAATGTTCCCACCAACTCTTAGAGGAGTCACAAAAGGGATGTTGATGGGTTTTTGTTTTTGTTTTGCTACTCCCAGGAGTACAGGAATGATCTAACCTAGCACTCTAGTTTTGAGTTACAAAGATTGTATGTATTGTATATTTGTATATACAAATATATTGTATATTGTATATCATTACTAAACAATCACAATATTTATTTAGTTTTTCAATTTCCACAGTCACCCACCTCAGCCAAGTGACTCTGGGAAGCTTACACTTTTAAAACTATAAACCATTAAGACAATTAACAATTTATTTTCCATTTGTAGATAAGCTTCTTCATATTTAGAGAATGTTCTGAGATTATACCCTCTTTTGCCTCTAAAAAGTGACTTCCAGAAGTGAAAATTTTTCTTGCTTTTTGTGAGCCCAATTGAATTAATAGCTTTATGTCACGGAGATTTATTGTAGTCTATTAGTTTCCAGTCACATAGTACACAAGACTATCAGAATTGGAAGGGACCTTGGAAGTCTTCTAGTCCAACCCCTTGCTCAAGCAGGACACCTATATCTTTTCAGAGAAGTGGCTGTCCAGTCTCTTCTTAAAAGCCTCCAGTGATGGAGCACTTTGCCAGTTTTTTAAAATACAGCTATTTCCCAAAAAGAAACGAGTGAGGTAACTCACTGAGGTGAATATCAAAAGTGCTTTTTCAAGAGGCAGCTGGACTTCCTTCATTTTTCTTTGACGACCTTTATTGGAACCAACAAAGCTTTATCTTGAATAAAGGAAATACAAAAAAACTCCAGTTGCCTTTTGAAAAAAGCATTTTTGAGACAACCCTGACTTGAATGATTGAGAATCTGCATAAACGTTTAGCCATCACCGAGGTAAAGTTACCTCAGCGAGGTAACATATAGCAATTTTGATCCTTGCCCAGTTTTAGTCAGTTCATCTACTGTCATCTTGTTTTTTTTTAACTCAAATCTTTTTTCTTTCCATATGTTAACACAAATAACTTGTCCTCTTTTAGGTTTATGAGATATGCATCACTGTGATCTAGACAGGTTCTGTGCCTAAAATCATAAGCTATTATTTTCCTTGGAATGAAAGCACCAAGTAATTCTTTCTTTTCACTTTAACCACAGCATCACATCTTCCATATGCTACTTTAAAACAATGTCTTAGGGAGGGACGGACATATCAGTATGTCAAATAGGTTACTCATTACTTATTTGTTATACCTCCCTATGGTCAACATTGAACATTGTAATAATAAGTCAGGGTTTGTGAGAGTAAACATTCTAAAAAAAAATATCCAAGAAATGCCAATAAATTACCTCCTGAAGCTGTGCAACATTTTTCTGACTTTTTAGTATCACAAGTTTAGTAAGGGAATAAATTTATAATAGTAGCTCATACTTGGCTTTAAGTTCTTGTTTTTCTCAAAATCCGAGGACTTAAGCATTTTTCCATTGCATGACATCCATTTAATTGTGATCTACTATGTATTAGTCCTGCAGGAAGCAGGAATGATTTTGGTTTCTTAATGTACTTTGTGCCATGAAAGTGCTAGGGTGAATCTGCTCAAGGCAAAGATGCAATACTGTTTGCTTTCATGAGGCACTTTGCATCGTCTTTCAATTTGTGTCAACTACCATTTGTAATATGCTGGTAACAAACTGTGGCGGCATTAAGCCTAGCTTCACTTTTCTAAGCCAGGATGCCATTTTGCATAATGAAGCTGCTTCAAGATGATGTTTTGTGACCCTCCACCAAAGTGAAGCACCCCACTGAAGATCTACACAGTTTTACCATGGATAAGGCATGTTGTAATGATAATGCAGTAATATATTATTTACTTATAATTAGCAACAGAACCTGTGCCTTCCAAGTATGAAAATCCAAAATGTGTATCCTGAGAATGAACAGGTAGCTTCAGCAGACTTACTTATCTACTGTACAGCAATATAAATATGGCATCTATATTTCATTCAGCTATCAGTAAACTGATGGATATTGAAGAGAAAAATTGTCTTTTTCTCAAGGTGTAGTCTATTATAGAACAATAAGAAGCAGAATGAGGGAATATTTTAAGGCTGACTTGTTTATGGCCAGTTGCCTGGATACCTATCACAAACAAGAAATGCTACACAAGAGTGACCAGGGAATGCTTTGATGCTACACTGACAGATGTTATGGGGGGAGGGGGCAGGTTTGTTGGTTAATAAAATGTATAGAATCCTGGTACCTCTTACTTTTTAATAGGGATTTTAAATGAAGTGTCCTTGAGTTTAGGGGAATTCATCCCTTGAGGCTTTTTTTCTCCCTCATATTTTGTAATGGCTGTTATAACAAAATGTGTTTAAACAGAACAGATGAGGGTGGGTTTTTTTCCCCCCTGAAACTGAGACAGATGCTGTGGATGTGCCATTAGGAAATGATGAACGACATCTGGCATGGCATCTTTTCTGCTTGTATGTTTATGTAAGACATAATATATTAAAACATTGGCTGTTTCTCTGTTTATTTGAATTGGGTATTCTATGATTAGAAGTGCTCTCTCTCTCAGTCTCACTCTCTCTCTTTAAATAAGAGGATTCTGAGAGAAAAGTTTTGGGGAACATTTTTAAAAGAGTATTATTCCACTTTATGTCTCACAAGTAGCAATGAGTAAATACTTTTAACTATATTGATATAATAATAATATTGGAAGGGACCTTGGAGGTCATCTAGTCCAACCCCCTGCTCAGGCAGGAAACCCTATACCATTTCAGGCAAATGGCTGTCCAGTCTCTTCTTAAAAACTTCCAGTGTTGGAGCATTCATCGCTTCTGGAGACAGGTTGTTCCACTGGTTAATTGTTCTAACTGTCAGGAAGTTTCTCCTTAGTTCTAGGTTGCTTCTCTCCTTGATTAGTTTCCATCCGTTGCTTCTTGTCCTGCCTTCAGGCGCCTTGGAAAATAGCTTGACTCCCTCTTCTTTGTGGCAAATATGAAGGCAAATATACCTGTCCCAGGATAATGTTGCAGGATCCAATCTGGGTCACTCACTGAGACCAGAGGTTTAGGCTTCTGAGTTTTTGGACTCATGCTGGAGCCCATCCTCAGGGAACTTCTCTCTAGCAGAGTGTGTGCATTGGGCTATTCTGTGTGTGGTATTTATATGGTAGCTGGTAGGGTGTGTCTTTTTAGTTGTTGATTGGGATGTTGATGGCCATGTTGTTGGCTTTTGTTTCCTTGTGTTGCCAAGCCCTTGCCTCTTAAGTACTTGATAAGCTGGCGGTAAATCAGCCCATTTTCCAGGCTTCCATCACTTCTCACTATTTTTGTACTTGCTCATACAACAATTTAGTAGCTGCAAAATTGAATGTATGTCCTTGTTCATTGCATTGGGAGACTACGGATCTCATCAGACTGTTATGTTCTTGCAATCTGGTGGTTAACTTCCTCCCCGTCTGTCCTACATAGTCACAGGGGCAAGGGGATCTGGTAGATTACATTGGAAGTAATCTCCAAGCAATCTTTGCAATATGTTAACCCAAGATACTAGATTTGGAGAATAGAAGTATCAGAAAATGGGTTACCTTCCCATTTCATGTTCAACACAGCTATACCTTTTGCAAGTATAAATTTAATAATTTTAATTTATTAAAATACATTTTAATTTAATTTATTTATTTATATGGCCATAGCTCTGAATGAAACAATGTGTTTCATTTAAAAAAAGATATCTAAACTTAGTGATAACTTCTATGGATAGCTTTGGACAAATCTATAAGCATCCATTTACTTTGTGAACATTCATAAATTTTCCTAATCTCCACATAGTTTTTATGTAATGATGGACAATATAAAGTCAGCATGAATATATTTACCTTGTTGTCGTGGAATTTTGTCCATACTGTGGAAGGTAGTAAAGCTTCCAATTGGTATAAATAATTGCAACATTTGTTTTTTGTTTGTAACATTTGTACAGCCTCCCAACTCAACCAAAGTGACTCTGGGTGGCTAACCAAAAATTCTAGAAGCAGTGTGGAAAAAATGAACATCATATCTTTGGAACTTTGCTCTGCGGATTTCAGTAACTTTTATCAGCCTCAATGGAAGCATATTTATTTGGTCCTGATAACAAGCTGATCTGTAAAAAAAAAGTTTATATATTTCATTTTCTCAATCCTTAGGAAGATACTATAAGGTAGATGACAACTGTTTTGTTTTTGTATAGGAGAGGCAAAAAATTGAAAAAGTAAGGCAACAAAAAGAGCTGTATTAAAACATATCAATTAGTCCAGCTATTACATTTTTAAAAAATCCCAGGTAGTTTCTTCCAATTTAAGTATAGGTCTTTATCAAGGGAAATTGATAGTTTGTGGACAGAGTACATTAGAAAGCTACTCATGGTCTGATAAAGCCTTTTTCTTCAAAAGAGCATATCTTTTTTTTAATCTTTTTTTTCTTGCTGAAGAATGGCCTTCTAAACACTTCAAAACTCATCCGCTAATATTTCTAAAAGTTATGGTAACACTTTTGTGGTGTTTCATCCAGAAGTGTTGTTACAAAGAGTGTAGAGTCCTCATAATCAATATTGTTTACCATCAGGTTATTTTTAAGATGCAAAAAGGAGGAACAGCAGCTGAACATGATAATGTGGCTCTTCTCTTTAAAAACTGCCTGTCTCTTGATTTTAAAAGAGAAATGTAAGAAGAGTGCTTCCCAGCTGCTATCCCACTTGTTATAATCTTATGTATTGCTAACCCATCTATGAAGCTAATGATATACTGTAAGTTGTGGCAGGCAAGACTCCCATAACCACACAGTCTTCTCTGCCATGGTATAGTTAGCAAAGCAAAAAAGGCATTGGTAAATGTAAGACTTTATTACTGTGAAAGGCATTAAAAGTGCTGTATAAGCTATTTAAGTAACTATGAAAGCCACAGGGCATCTGTTTCTCAGATTCCCATCATTGCAGTTTTTAACAATACATTGCACGAAGTGACATTGAAATGGATAGACTATGCCTGTAGATATGCCTAAGGACTAGTTTGACACTACATTTTATTCTGTAACCTAGATTTTTCTAAAGCAGTATTGGGGTCCTTCTAGCTAATATACAGATTTATGTGTAATTCTCAGTGAACTAAGATCTTGGATGTTCTTAAATCTTGTATAACAGGCTTGTTTATGTATTATTTAAATTGTTTGCCCTTTAGTTTTCAGTTCTAGCATATTATACAAGTATGTCAAAAAACAAAACATAATACTTCATCACAAAGTAAAACTACAGATAAACAAAAGCAGCAATAATGAGCAATGGAGAGGTGGTTTTATGCCCAGCAAAACTTTTGATTTCGAATATCTTCTTGAAACAAGGTGCATTATAAATTCTTTTTGAAACCATATTTTATTGTGGCTTTCATATTTATGAGGAGAGAATTAAAAAAAAGTCAGCAATGCCAGTTGCATTCTTCATTGCAAATCATTATTCACTTATTTTTTGCAATGCAGTGGAAGTTTTATGTGCTTGCATATATATATATATGCTCTGAAAACCAGAAAAGGCCTCAGGTTGGCTTTAATATACTGTTGAGAGATGTACCTCTTCAGTGATCCAGACAAGTTTATGAGTCACCCTTGCACACGATTTGCACAACTTACTTATAGAAAATGGCAAAAAATGTCCATTGGGAATGCTGGATTCATTTAATGATTATATGATTTGCTTAACTACTAATTTTCTTACTACCTGTCATAAAAATGGTCATAAAATCAAGTCCTATTAATTTGTGACCTGCTTAATGATTGGAATGACCTACAACCGACATTCCAGGTTCGATTGTGGTCATAAGTCAAGGACTGTCTGTACATCATAATTGCATGGCTCATTTCTGAACTGGCAAATTGTCTCTAAAAACACAAAATGAAATTATGGAAATCTAACATTATGCAATGCATGGTGTACATGTTGTTTCAGCAGTGCCTGTAAATTTGAAATAAAGATCTAATATTTGTCCTAATCATTAATCATATTCATAATCCACAGTCACTAAGGGACATATCAACAAAGGTGTGAAGTGACTTTAAACCATCATACATTTATGCAAGAATAGAAAATACCTTGATTATAATTTGTAAAAATCTTTAGCTGCTGTACTAAAACACTATTCTTTGTTATATTAAAATGTTTTGCTTCAAAATACAGGAGAAGAGTTAGCAAACACACTGAATATTTCAGGTAAGCTAAATACAGTGTGTATAGGTAATTATCCCATAGATGAAGCCTCCTGAATACACACTGTGGATGTAAGATAAGGAAGCTAACAATCAAGGCAACTTGGTTCCAGTCATATGGAGGACAAATTATACAGGTTTTCTTTCTCTAATCTTTCTTCTTTCAGAAATATAGGGGGAAAAAGACACGAATGCTTGAGAAGATTGGAAAGAGAGAAACTTGTATAAAGTAAACTGGATGGCAGAGAAGGCTGTAGCTGAGATCCTATGGGAGACTGAGACCTAGGGAACCAAATTTATATCATTTAATATTCAGTGAAGCTTACTGCACCTTCCAGAAATGTTTGGAATTCTTTAGAAATTATAAATAAGTCTTCAGGTAATCTAGGTTGCAAACAATGCTGAAAGATTTCCCAAAGATCCAGTAAAGGGAAAATGAGGTGCACGTATACTGGATGTGTGATCTTGTTCAAAGAAGGGGCTACCTGAGAATGTCATCATGAGCAGTATAAAAGAGGACTAAGACCTTTGTTTCAGAAGAAACACTGTAAGGTTCATTTGGAACCTTTTCCTAGATTCCTGCCTATCCTTGGCAGAATTTGCAAGAACATGAAACTTGATCAGACTGAAGTGTAGGCAAGATGTTTGTTCAGGTTAGGATGATATATTTTAATTAAATTTTCACCTTGGGGATAAATTTGGGTTCAAAGTATTTTCTACTAATCATGTTGATCTTGCATATATTTGAAGAGGAACTATTGTGGGGATGACATTGTGAAACTGACATTTGTATGCTTGCTCCACACATAATAAGAATTGACTATTTCAAAATATGCCTTCCCTCAAGAAGTCATTCCTGAATCTAGTATATCAGCTCAGAAATACTACTAAATACTGCTAAATAAATAATGTCAAAGAATTATAAGGAAACATAAAAAATGATAGGATGTGAATTATTCATATTAAGTCTGTGCATTTTGCATACTGTGCTCTTGAAATGGTTTTTAGGATATGAAGATTTATGAATCTTATTATACCTTTGAACATTCCATTCAGAACTAGAATAAGGAACATTTGGTTTTATTTTATAATGCTAGATAATCTGTGAGAACTTGAATAAGACTGACTTTGCTCATAGGATGCAATTAGTCCTCATTGGCAAAGCTGATGAGAAGCAATAGACACATTTTTGTGCCTTCTATACAATACTATGTGATGTTTAGACAGAATTGTTTATATAGATCAAAATTAGCATGACTGCAGGGAAAATACAGGATCACTCTATGTGAACTAATGAGGACTCCAACATGTGCTCAAATATTTAGAAATATGTAGTGTTAATAACAGAAGCTTGAGAATATCATAGATCCCAGGAAGCAAATACATGGATCACAGAGTTTTCATTCACAGCAAAATGATTCAATTACAATATTTTGGACACATTATAAGAAGACCAAGTTCCCTTGAGACTGTGCTAAGAAAGCTGGAAAGAAAAAGAAGAAGAGGACAACTAGAAATAAGGTGTATGGATTCCGTTACAGTGGTAATTGATGTAACAATTGAAGACCTGAAGGACCAGTATGGGGACAGATTATCCTAGAGTTTTATTCTTGGTAAAGGGTTGAGGCTGACTTAATGGCAAATAATAATCAACAAAAGCTAAAACTTAGGGTGCTGTGTAAATATTCCCTTCCTAATTTTTTTTTTCTTTAAGAGTTTTGATCTTAAAATAAAGGTGGGTAAATTTAAAACAAGCTAAAAGTTTCACTCAGACTTCTGGAATAGTACTTTTCTAGCCCTTTGAAATGGAAGAAAAAATATGCTAGTATTTAAAAATTCTGTGGACGCATTTCTGAATTCTTGTTTCTAATCTGAAGCTGATCCTGAATGCTAAATTTTAAATTAAGCAGAACCAAACATTGTGTAATCAGAATGTATTTTTCCTGAAATTAAATTATTCCAGGAATCGTAAACATTTAGAAGCGAATAGAAAAAAAAATACACTAAAAAGGCTATTCCTATGCCCTGTTCTTGTTATAGTTGCGTTCCATTACTTTAATCCTGTTCACAAATGTAAAAATAGTTCACTGATTTCTTTACACACACATAGATTGAAAACGTGAATCAGTAGTAGCTGATTTCAATCAAAGTGTATTTTTCTTGCTTGCTGTTTTTAATTAGTTTTCTAGCAGAATAGTAGCAGGCAGGTAAGTATGAAATATAAGATTGTACATGAATATGCCCTGAATAATATGAATTTTCTGTTTGTAGAACAACTTAGAACTAATTAGTTAAAGTAGTCCATGGGCAATTAATATATTCTACATTGAATTTAGAAGCTTTTCAGGACTAATTGTTTCCCAAAACAGAGGGATGTTCTAAACTAATATAAAGTACTTCATTCTATACCTACTGTGTTGGGAAACAACATGCTTACTAAAGTCTAGGAATTTATTGACAGCCATTTACTTAAATTCTCTATAAATACTGACAGGATAGTGACTGTAAGCATGTTTTTTTTCCCTTCTGTTCAATTGAGTCTGATTCTTTACTGCTTCTTAATAGCCTGGTACAAATTACAAGGTAGTACTTTTGCATCAACCATTGGAAATATAATGATTTTCCAGGACTTAATGAGGTTTCCAGAATAAATAAAAATGTTTCTATCTGCTATCCCTGCATTAAAGATATTTTACCATAGCATAATAATTTTTATGTCCAATTCCACAAATGAATGTGATCATAGATTAATTTCTGTGCAAATACTGCTTGGCAATCAACAAGGTAATGACAAAAAAAATGGATTTAATAGGACCCTGAGATAAAGAAAGGGGGATACCTAATTTTACAATTAGAAGGAAAGCATACAGCTTGAATGCAGAAGAAAATCTAATAAATCAATACAATTATATTATGTAAATAAGATAATATAATTAATACACTTGGGAATATGTAGCACTCATGAAGAATGCTTCCAACAAAATTAATTTACTCTGCTAAATTTATTGGCAGATATGTCATAATATACAATCAGTAGGATATAAGCAAGCTTTTGTGAATGTGACTTTGTTTGTTTGCTTAGGATCTGGATAATTACTAAAAACTTTGGAACCCTAGAAACATCCGTTCGGGTCTCTAGTAATACATTCATTCAAGAAGGGGTTTGACAACAGAGTTTTTGTTCCATTATGTTCCATGATTGTACAAATGTCTAAATAATTATGGTTCTTCAGTTGTTTGTGTGGCATTCATCCAAAATATTGTCAGTTGTCCTTTTTGCAAAGCTCCTAATAAGCAAGCTAGGGCATCACCATCTTTTATACAGTTACTGTCACTGTTTAGCTTTCAAATTGTACTGGAATAAAATGCCTTATATCTGTTTTTCTTGCTTATATCCTGTAAAGAAATAGAGCTGTAGAATAGAGAGTAGATGCACTAGCCTGTTTGGACTCATTCTTCTGTAGAGCTTTAGAATTTTAGGATTGCAATTCTTAGAAAAATAAACACATCCAAATCTATATAAGTATTCTGGCTTGCTTAAAATCTCTATTAAACCCTGAAACCTACATAACTATTTTTATGCAGTGTTTTATGCTTACCATTTTGTGAAACAAAAGAAAAATGAATCTGATAACATATCCAATCTCTGGTTAAACCAACATTCATATACAGAATCCATATTCCTCATAATTAAGAATATGGAATGGAGATGCAGTTTTGAATGCCCGCTGAATTCAGTATATTGGGAAGCCCTTATTTGTTTAAACAATGTATATAGTTGCTGATCTCATGACAATTTAGACAGCATAGATTATCTGCTTAACTTTGGGTCAATATTATAAAGATTTCTCTTATTTGGCTGGAGTTTGGATGTTATGCAGTGTCTCCCACCTCCTTTCTCCTGCTTACGGTATATATTATTCATTCTTGTAATCCAACAAAATAACTGACAGAAGATGATTCCTGTGGAAGAAATATATAAATTATAAAGAATATTTAAATTATGTATTTATTGTAATAGCCAATATCTATTTTAGCTAGGATTGGACTTCTACATTTATAAGAACATCAGTTAAATTACATGTTTAATATTGTAATCTAGTTTGGGAACATAACTTAGAAAATTCATTATAGAAATAGAAAAATAAACCCCCACCAGGACTGGCACACAACTCTTTATAATTGAGCAATCGACTTTGAGCAACCCAACACTGTTTAAGTGGGCTGTTTTCCCATTAACTTCAGTTTGGTAAAAATGTCATTTGTCCATGCACACAGCAGAGGGCATGGGGCTCCTTATATCACCCCTAGATACGGACATTGTTTGCTTTACAGAGGTAAATCATAAGATTAGTATCAAAGCCTTAACCAAAACAAGGCATCAGTTTGAGGTTTTATATAAGATTGATAAATATATTTCCTTTAAAAAAACGCATAATAAAACTGAGATCTCTGATTAATTCTGAAGTTGACCCCAAGAAAGACCTGCTGTTGATGTATTGTGGCTCTCTCTTGATTGCTCCAGTATTTAATATAGCTGAGAAAGTACCACCCCCTAATGCAGCAAATCTGACTCATAGTTACTGTGATTGGGCATGCAGGGACCTTGGATGTAGCTCCAATAAATTGCATCCTAATCATCACCTGCTTGGATTATGATGAGTCCGTAAGGAGAAGGGCGGGATATAAATTAAATTAATAAATAAATAAATTAATAAAGATATGTTATAAGAGGGGGTGTCTTTGGAGACCAACCTGAAGCTGCAGTTGATTTAAAATGCAATGGGCTGCTTATTAGCTGCCCCATATTATGCCTGTGCTATGGACCCTGCCTTATCTTCAAACAACCATTTTTAACATAAAAAGGTAAGTGTGACTTGGCCCTTAAATATTTCCAGAATTGTCTTCTCCAGCCTGGGTCAACCTAGTCAAATCAATTGTTCTGAGAGAAGCTGCTGCTAGTATCCTACTTTCCCAAAGTGATGGGAGTTAAGGCATGAAAAACACTGTTTTTCTGTGACAGTGTTTACTCTGTTGAGCAACTGTCTCTCAAGATCAGCCAGTGTGCTCATTTCAGAAAAAGATTATAGAATTCTTCTGGAATTTTTGTATTATTGCTGGTTTTGCTTTTAACCTTGGCTTGGATTGGCCTTTAAGTCAGTGTTGATTTATGGCAACTGCCTGGACTAGTCCCTGCAATTTTCTTGGCAAGATCTTCAAAATGGTTGGCAATTGTCTTCTTCCTATGGCTGAGAGAGAGTGAGGGACCCAGGACCTGTCATCTAATTTTGTGCCTAATGTGGAACTAGAATTCATGATCCCCCAGTTTCTAGCCTGGCACTTAATCACTGCACCAGACCAGCTCTCCTATTTATACTTACCATGGATGTTTTATATATAGTACACAACATAAACCTGTTTGTTTAGTGACTGTTTGAAGTTACAACAGCCCTGAAAAAAGTGACTTAAAACCAGTCCTCACACATACAACCATCACAGGATCCCCATAGTCCTGTGGTCAAAATTCAGATACCTGGCAACTGGAATGTATATACAATGGTTACAGTATCCCTGGGTCATGTGATTGCCTTTGTGACCTTCACAACTGGCTTCTAACAAACAGAGTCAACAGGGGAAACTGTATTGGCTTAATGACCATATGATTCATTTAACAACTACTATGATTCACTTAACCATGGCAAATAAGGCAGTAAAATTAAGTGTGACTCACTTAACAGCTGCTTTGCTTAGCAACATAAATTGTCCCAATTGCTGTCATAAATCAAGGATTACCTATAATGTATATTTGTTTACATATAATGTATATTTATTTGTAATTCATATATTTTTATGATATAAAAATGACAAATATGAATGTCAAGAAAATTCATCTTTGAAATAAATGCCAGTTTAGAATGTTATCTTAATCTCTGCTAAACTTTCCTTAAATCCATTTTTCTGTGCTAATTACAAAGATAAATTAAAATTTAGCAGAAGGGATATTTCTCTGTGTTTCTCTATACTGTTACTGCCATTGATTGACATGAGATTTTCTTAATCACTATAATTTATAATGGGTTATAACAACTTAATGAAAAGATTTTTGCAAATTTAGTTACCATGATCTGTCTCTGTGTGCCTGCATTCTGTTTGAGCTTTATGAGATGTTTGCAGGTTTAAATTAATCACATGAAATCTGCACTGACTATAAAATAAAACCATATTTTTATACAAGATAGATGGTTTGCACACACAAAACGTTAAGATAGTTGTAATCTATGAACATTAATGAAATGCTAATTAAATGATACAAATTAAGCAAAAAAACCCAAAGCCTTTTTAATAAGAAAAAAATAAATTTGTTCATTGCCTAACATTATTGTGCTTGTATAGCAATTCTTAGGAGTGGGCATTATCTAAATTGTATTGTCAGAGCAATAGAAAACAAGCTATACAAAGTAGAATCAGTCAATAGGCCAAAAAAAGAGTTTATATTGGGAGAAGAGATTGAGAGCTATAATGACAGTTACGTGATTTATTTATTTCTTATAACACTTTTTGCACCATTCAGTCAAGAATTATAGAAAAAATATTAAAATTGCCTCAATTAAAACTTAGTTAAAAGCTCACAAAGCATTAAAAAAAACACTTATAACAATGATCTCCTAATAAGGGGTAAGAGTCAAATACTTATCTTAAAAAGAAAGCTTATAACATCACCTCTTGATTGCCAGAAGTGAATGGGCCCACATGCCTCTTTGGGGCAGTGAATTCCATAATATGGATGCAACTAAGGAGAAGCCCTGTCTTCCTGTCTATGATCTTCTCAAACTGTACCATCAAAACCGACAAAATCAGAATGAAGCAATCCCTGAAATGATCTAGCTTCGTACTATATGTTTTACATATACTAATGGGCACATTATATTTAAATTATCAAATATGGCTAATAACCAGTGCAGCACCTAACAGAATGTTAATGTTTTCCTTGATTCCCTCAATTAACAGTATGGTTGTTGCATTTTTTAGGTTCCTATTGTCTGCAAAGACAGCCCTCATATAATAAGTAGTCCAACTACCTCATGAGTATTTGAGTTATAACTATCTAAATTTCATAGACCAGGAACATCTACAACTGGTGCTCTACCCAAGCTGACTAAAGGTCCTTCTGATCATGACTTTCACCTTCTATCTAAGCAGAAACCATGACTCCAAGATCAGCTTGAATCAAGGATCAGCTCATTCCAAGGAAATTGTTTCATTCTTTACAAATGACCATCAACTCCCTCTTACTAGAATTTAGTTTGAAACTTTTTTCTCCTTATCTAATCTTTCATACACTCTTAAGCATAAATTCAAGACTTTTGCTGCATCTCTGGCTTAGTCTTGTTACAGTAATTGTTAAATAACCTAATATACTTGGTGACCTGGTGGAAATATTAAGTGGAATAGGTCCGTGTAAGCTGTGAATTCCCAACCTATCTCAGTTTCCAGGGAATGGAGATTGAAGTCCCCAAGCAGTAGAATACCAGCTCTTCCAATCAGCCCCAAAATAAGACCCGGGTATTTCTGGACAGCCACTATTAAGCAAGAGGGCAATCAATACATCAACAACTATCTTATCTCTAGGACCCAAATTCACAAATAGCAATTTGTATCTAGTCATCTCTGGCACACAGCTTCTTCTTACTGCCAAAGCCTCATAACTATAACTATAGCAATGCATTCTCCCTACCCTTTGCATTATGGTGGTTGCAGGACCTGACACTTGGGAAGACAGATTTCCAATTCAGACACATACTCAAAAATGCATGCTAAGTCAGTGGTAAGCAAAAATAAACTATTGTACAAATGACAGGAAGGAATTACAAGTTCTTTTCTATCTGAATATGCACACAGAATTATTATTCTTTTGTGTAGAGAGGAACCATATATTGTGATGCAGTTTATATCTGAAAAATATATATAACTGAAACTAAACATGTGGATATCGCACTGCTTTTTGTTTAACTCATGCAATTTTTTTAATATATCCAACTAGAGGCTACATGTATACACCTGCACCCATTTTTCCTTGTAATATAAATAAGTATATATTAGTGCTCGAGTCTTCTCCGTGCAGTAGTTCTCCAGGATTTTTTGGAAATAAAATTCCAGAAACCAGCTGGCCTTTAAATCTTACTTAATCTTACTTAAACAGTAGCAATATTAATTTCAGTGCTAATGCTAGTTCAGGATATATGTTCAACCATAAGGCAGGAAAGACCATTTGAAAGATACTAAAGAATGGTAAAGGATTGTAACAACTAAAGCTCTCTTAATGATCACAAGAAAAGCAACCTGTCATTGAAAGATCTGAAATTTGACACAATATCACAAGAGAGTTTGTGATAACAGATGAGGAAGATTCATCTAACTGAAAACAAAACACTAGATGAAACACCTAAAGCACCTAAAGCATGAAATGATTATAAACATGATCAAACCATTCAGATGTAGTCTTGAAGAAAATGTGCTTGAAGCATTGCTTTTCATTGTGATACTGCTGTTTTACACATTTATCTTTATAAAAATAAATCGCATGACTCAATCAAACCATGAGTTTTTCATTGTGGGATTGTTCTTTTTCAGACTTATCCTCATAAAAATAAATCATGTGCCTCAATCAAATCAATTAATAATGCTCTTGTGCTTTGTTTATGAACAGCTACTACAGCACCATCATGCAGTACATGAAATTTCATACATCGCCAAGGATATCACAGACCACCGGGCCTTTGGATATGTATGTGGAAAGGAAGGGAATCATAGATTTGTGGCAATAAAAACAGCCCAAGCAGTAAGTATTAAGTATCATTTCTCATTTATATCATCATTTTATCACCTTTAGTAGCATTCTTTATGCAATATATAATACTGTCAGAAGTCCCTGCATAAGTGTTCTGAAATGACATTTTAACAATATCAGTCTTAGAAAGAAATGAGCACAGTCATCCTTCCCAGTTTTTTCTTGATGTATTCCTTCTAATTAGTAATTATTTTGCTTTCTAATTAAGCTGTATACATCAGCTGAATACAAATCAGTTTACTTAGTCCCCTCCACCCTTTTAGGTGGAAAAGAATGGAAAACAAATAGCTATTTTCAGAGTCTACTCTAAGCATCTTTTATGTTCATTTTAATTTGCCATTAATTTGCAAATATAATTTGTACGCAATAAATAAAAATGAACCTTCACCTAATTAAAATTTGAAGCTTGACCAGTATAAATTAAGTACAAACTAGTTCACTAGGAATAGATGAGACTCCCTCCCACCTACTATACAAAGATTTCTAAAACTGCATTTATAAAAGTTTACAAAACCAAATTAAAATACGGTAATTACAGATGTGAGTTCAGACACATCAGTTTCAATCTCAGATAATATGTTTTTGCTATATCTTATAATTTTGAATTAAAAGTTTCATTTGGAATGTATAGTAAGTTAAATTTATGCTTAAATAGCGTGAACTATTAAATAGAGTCACCAATAAAGCATTAATAAGTTTAAGCTTGAGATGGGTGAACATCAGTTACTCATTTTCGAATTGGATTGTGTTTGAGACTTCATTAAGGAAAAAAATTTGTCTGAGAAGTATTGAATTACGCTCTGATAATTTTATTTTGGTTTCGGTTGCGTTTTCTTCATTGCACAGCACTATCCATAATGGACTTTCAAAATGTACTCCTTGCATTGAAATATCTCTAAAAAAAACCAGAGGCGCTTAAATTTAGATTGTAGCCACAAAGAAATTTTATATGAAGTCCTAATAAGGATTTACATGCATACAGAAGACAGAACATTATGACTGGTCTCCAACCTACTATTTATAGGCAAGGTTGATGAAAAGGTGGTTTGGCTCCAATTTCAGAGAGTCCTTAAAAAAAAAAAGATTATTTGTAACCCTTTCAGTTGGAATTAAGGATCACCTTTGCTCAGAGCTGGATGGTGTATCCCCCTATGTCCTAGCAGCATTTGATATTCTTGATCATGATATCCTTTTGGCCGTGTGCAAGGACTGTGTATCATAGACACTATTCTGCATTGGTTCTGCTCTTTCCAGCAGCTTCTATCAGTGTTGTTGGGGGAAGAAAGGTTGAACCCTAGGATCCTTCAATCTGGTTTGCCTCAGAGCTCAGTTTATTTTCCAGAGTTGTTTAATATCAACAAAACCTGCTCTGAGAAACCATTCATCAGTTTAGAGTTAGTTAGCATCAGTATACTGATGAGATCCAAATTTATATCTGTACCCCAGGCCAAGCAAAGGGTGGCAGTAGAAGTCTTTACCCAGTTCCTCGTGGCTGTGTATATTGAAAGAAATCCAGACAGAATATCAATGAGACAAAGTTCCTATTGGTACAAAAACCTTCTAGGAGAAGAATATCCTTCTGTGACTATTCCATCGATTGTTCAAGTTGGAGTTCCATTTCTCTGAAAGTACTGAAATATAACGGAAGATTTTTCTGGATTCAAAGCTCCTGCTAATGGCGCTATTTCATAAAGGAAAGAAGACTTTTAATTGGGGAATAGCAACTGATCTTACAGGGAGTCCTTGAGGTAGCACCACAGTTGAACCCAAAATTTTGTTTGCTAAGCATGGCATTTTACAACCTTTTTCGCCATAAGTGTTAAGCGAATCACTGCAGTTGTTAAGCGAATCAGGCTTCCCCTATTGACTTTGCTTGTCGGAAGCCAACTGGGAAGGTTAAAAATGGTGATCACATGTCCTGGGACAGTGCAACTGTCATAAATGCATGCCAGTTGCCAAATGCCCAAATTTTGATTATATGACATAGGGAAGCTACAACAGTCCTGTGTGAAAAATTGTAATAAATCAATTTTTTTCAGTCCTGTTGTAACTTTGAATGGTCACTAAATGAACGGTTGTAAGTACAGGGACCACCTGTACTTTTGATTTGATATTTTACTGTATGGTGTTTTGACATTTTAATTCTGTAGGCCGCCTAGTATCTGACAAATGGATAGCATACAAATTAATAATAAAAATATATTCAGTTGTAAAAACTTCTTGGCTGGTTTGATTATACAATTCATGGAGTAACAGAAAGGATTTTTTCACTGAATTTTTCTTCACAAAGAAATTAGTTTGCTTTGTAAGTTACATTGCCTCAGTGCCAACAATGAATATTTAGCTGAGAATAAGGAACTAGCAGAAAAGTAGTTCTGTAAATGTGTACATAGAGCTGCTCAAGTTTATAGTAATTTGTGAGTACATATACAGATAGCTAGCAAAAAAAAAAGACCCAATGCTGATCAAAATGGCTCTCAATTTCTAATATAATTAAATGTTACATACTAAACAAATTCCGTTAGTGAATGAAATAATTTCAAATTTTATTTCTTTACATCCGGCTTAAATTGTTTGCAGAAATCCTCATTTAATTATGATGAATGGAACTGGAATTTTTGTTGCTAAGTGATGAAGTTGTGAAGTAACAATGTCACGTGACTGTGCTGTTTAATAATGGCAGTTCCAGCAGACCCCCAGTTACTTCATGTTGTTAAGCAAGGACCTCATGTGATCATTACTTCATGCCAGGTTCTCCTAACTTTACTTGTGGGAAGCTGGCAGGGAAGGTCACCAATCATGATCACATGACCACAGAGGTGGTACAACAGCCAGAACTCTCTGATTCAGCACAGCTGAAAGTTAAAACAGTCATTAAATGAGGGCCACTTGTAATGGATAACTCTGCCAAACTTATTAATTCCATTGATTTCAGTGCACTTGCAACAAACTAAATGATTTGATTATTGTCATTGAAACCTGCCTTATCAGAAATGCTGAATTCTATTAGCTAGACCTTTTATACATATATTATTTTACATTCATGCGTACACATTCATTCATTACTTCTATATCGCTTATAGGCAGAACCTGTGATTTTGGATTTACGAGACCTCTTCCAACTTATTTATGAGTTGAAACAAAGAGAAGAACTGGAAAAGAAGGCACAAAAAGATAAACAATGTGAACAAGCAGTATATCAGGTATTTTAATAATTTTTGGTAGGCAAGTACAAAAAATTAATATGTGTTGGATTTGGTGACTTTTTGTGGTACAGAACCTGTGATGCAAAAAACTAAAAACCAATTTATATAAGATCAGTTTCTGTATTTGAGGATGATACTGTTGGTGTTGGTACAATTATGTTTGACAGTGATTAAAATCAACTTAGCTCTGGTGAGAAACTTAATCATGTGAACTTGTTGACTTGGCAATAAACATATTATATATAAAACTTGGAGATCTTTGGAGTAATTGTGTGATGCTTTTTCTGGTGTTATATCATACATAATTATATACACTGTAGGTTGTACATGCAAATGTGAATATCTATTTTACATCTATATATTATGCCGTTCCCTTATGCTTTAAATCATGAATATGGCTCTTAGGCATCTGCTGTTCATATTCTCTCCCTTTTTTGTCTTTATCTTTGACTTTCTTTATGATAGACAATTTTGGAAGAAGATGTAGAGGATCCTGTTTATCAGGTAATTTTTGAAGCCATTTTTTGTGAAGTTTCAGAAACAGGGATGTGGTTTATCTATAAAATAATATAAAACTATAAAAAAAACCTTCAGCATTTCAAAAACAGATCAATAAGGTATCAAGGACAAGACTAAACATTATAAAAAAAGTTTTCAAACTAGTTTTTTAGTTTTTTTTAAAAGAAAGCAACAAAACATTAAAAATACAAAATAAAGAAAACCTAAGTAATGTTGCTAAAACTGAAATATAAATATAATGCCGAGCAATGATACATGGCATCAATTGAGAAGTCATTTCAAAAATATCAACTCATTTTTTAACATGATTATTTATATTTTTTTACATGTGCTTTGAGATTGTTCTTTTAAGAGATTGACAGTTGTAATTAACTATTTTAAAGCAAATAAGCCATTTAAAAGCTATAGGTTGAAAGATGAGTCCTTCTAAATTAATTTTATTTAATTGGGAGGTCATTTGAGAAACAGAAGTTGCTATGCAGGTGTTCTGTCCACTCCACAGCTAATGAGAGTCTCCCTGTGTTCATAACAGGGATGGTCATTGAAATGGTATGAAATACTAAATCTGCTCATGCTAAAGATTAATGAAGAAATACACTCATTGATTAATTAGGAAATAGAATAATAAATTAATGCTTCTCCAAAAGGCATACTAAATTCCAGTTTTCTATCCGTGAAATAGGGCGTCTCGTGTCTTGCAGAGAAAGAAATGCAAAGTCTCTAGACTAATATTTCACTATAATAGTGGAAGATGCCATTATAAGTAGTTGTGGCAATAGGAAATTAGGCAGGTGCTTCAAGGTAGGTATGTTAGTTCCAACTTTTACAGCCAATGGCCCATTTATCATCCAAAAGTGATGTTTTAAAAACTAATTGTGGTAATTAAAAGATAAAGAAATTCAGTTCCATGGACAAAGAGAGTCAAAAAATACTAGGAAGGATGGAAACCTGTACAAGAGCTTTTCCCATCTGCCAGCTATAAGATTGTTCTCTTCACTCTCTTTTAATTTTTTTAGAACATTTTATACCAATTCTTGGTATGAATTAAAATTTTGCTAGTTGAATTTAGACCCTAGGAATCAGTCACCTGGTGTGTAATGCTGAGTTATAATGTTGGTTTGGGAAGTGTGTATGCGTTTGATTCGGCCTGATGCTTAAAATTTTCCATTATGGCCTTGCATTCAATGAATGCCATGTGTATGGCTCATTTAATCAGCTATGCTTAAAAATTCTGGCATAACTTCTATGTGTGATGTCGGTGTAAAAAAAAGATATATAAATCTATAGATATATAAATGTAATGCATGAAATCAATTCCTTATCATAAATCTTTGAAATAGCTTAAATATTGAGAAAAACCAAGATTTAATAGCATCGATATTTTAATAATAATTAAAAATTAGGAAGTAGGCCATTGCTTGAATGTTACTCGCATTCCATAATCCAGTATTTTTATACTTTTTCCCTTTCCTTTTTTTTAGTTTTACTGATGGAATAACATGATACATGCTTTGGCATGAATGGAATCAGCTTTGGAAAGTAGGAGTTGAAACTGGCTAGCAAATACTGAATAGTGTTTTTGAGATAGCATTAACCATAGTAATTGTGGGTACACATAGAATAGAAAGCTAGGAACATAGGAAAAAAGGAAAGAATGGTGCTAACTAGAATAAAGGACACCATTGTCTTAAATAGGGTTGAAAGGTTTTTACCAATGACAAACAAATCTTTAATGGTATACATTTTTACGAAGAACAGATTACATGCCTTTAGCAATATTTTCAAAACAAAAGAACTATAGAAACATGTTAGAAGAAAGAAGAGGTTTTTAAAATACAGTATAGGAAAATTGTCTTTCCAAGAAAATGGAAAGAATAAGTAGATGATGATGATGGTAATTAGAATTACTATCAGTATTGAAATAGTTTTCTGTGATGTTGTTCCCATGAAACTTCTTCAAAATCAGTATAGAAACAAGGTAGTTAAAATAAACTCATTGCTGAAGTCCATTTTCCCTGCTTTTTTTAAATAAGATTAAAAGTACAATAAGGAATATATCGGCTTCTTTGGAAACAAGGTTGAACTGTGTTCATATCTCTGTTGAGGAAACAGCAGGAAATTTGTTCAATGACAATTAGTGAAGTTTCACATCTTTTTTATTTCTCTTCTATAAAAGAAAGTCACATTTTTGTTTTTTGTTTTAGAAAAAGAGAAAGTTGCTCTTTTGTCAGCCTGTACTGCTGTTCCTTTTCTGCTGATGGTTATTTCTTCTAAAGTTCAAAACTGCCTTTTTCTCCTTTCTTTTTCACCTCTGACCTTTCTTCTTTTGCTGCTGATGTAATAGTACATTGTGTTTGAGGCTGGACATGAGCCAATTCGTGAGCCTGAAACAGAAGAAAACATTTATCAGGTATAAAATTTGTACATTTGTGTTCTTGTTCCTTCCAGTAATCATCAAGCATATTTTGAAGAGTAAAATATGTAAAGTTTCTTTTAAACTCATTTATTTTTTCCTAAAGTCATAAATTCCATTTCATAATTGTACAGGTTTTGGATTTAGCTTGTAGAGCGTAGGTAGTTCTCGACATACGACCTCATTTGAGCCCAATATTTCTGTTGCTGAGCGAGACAGTTATTAGGTGAGTTTTGCCCCCATTTAAGACCTTTCTTGCCACAGTTGTTAAATGAATCATTGCAGTTGTTAAGTTAATAACACAATTGTAAAGTGAATCTGGCCTTCCCATTGACTTTGCTTGTCAAAAGGTGATCACATGATCCCAGAACATTTCAACTGTCATAAATATGGGCCAGTTGCCAAGTGCCCGAATTTTGATCATGTGAACGTGGAGATGCTGCAGTGGTCTTAAGTGTGAAAAAAAAAGTGTAAGTCACTTTCTCAGTGCCATTATAATTTCAAACAATCACTAAACTAATGGTTGTAAGTTGAGGATTACCTGTATCATTTAAGATGCATTTTTCCTCAGCCTTTTTAAAAAAAGTTTAGCCCTCTCTCTCTCTCTCTCTCTCTCTCTCTCACACACACACACACACACACACAGAGAGAGAGAGAGAGAGAGAGAGAGAGAGAGAGAGAGACAGAGACAGAGAGAGAGACAGAGACAGAGAGAGAGACACAGAGAGAGAGACAGAGAAAGAGAAATTATTATTAAGTAGAAATTATTTCTACTTAATTTAGAGTTCTGTTTTTTAACAGAATTAAGAACAAAGGCAAAATTCTGTTCCTGAATTCAGGCCACAATTATCATTTTGGAAGCCCTGTGTAATCCTAACAGGATTTTTATCCTAAGAGGTATAGGCTTTCATGGACATTATTAGATTGTATAACACCTTTCCTTTCCTACAAGAATTATTTTTCGCCTTTTTATATTTGAGTGTTTACCAGCTGTTATGATTTTATTTATTTGTCTATATGTGTTAATGAAATGTTTCTAGGGTGGCTTAGAAACCCTCTTCCTTGTACAACACCCAAGCCTGACAACCAACTTAGTCCAAGGCTTGGGGAGGAACCAGGTTCTCCATGGTCATTTAAAGGCTGATAAGAATAATTTAATATTTTAATCTCTGTGGGATGTTATTCCTGAGGGAAGGTGCTACAGGATTTCCTGTATCCTTCTCAATAACGCAGTTTAAGCTATGAGGCCTGGGGCATGCCAACTCTGTCTGATCATTCAGATGGGCAGAGTCCATGGGAAATAGACAATAATACTTAGACCCAGTACTGTATAAAGCTTCGTATGCGAGAACTACTATCTTGAATTGCACTGGAAAACCTGCTGGTAACAAGTGCAGCTCATGGAGGAGAGGTCTAATGAAATCTGCCTATAACTCTTGCTACAGTTGGAATTCTTTCTAAAGGTGAACAAATGGTTAAAAAAATTCTTTTACTTACAGATCCACAATAATTATTCTGTTTTATGTCCAGCTTTTCCAGAATTACTTAATTAAATGCCACTGAATTAGGCCTTACCTGGCGATTGCATAAATAAATGTCCACCATCCTGACTTGTCACTAACTTTTAGTTTTCAGAGAAAATAATATAATTTCTTTTATTGCGTTCATCCAGTTTTATCTGATTCTTTCCCTGTTTCCCACAACGTTGCCAAGCATAATTGTTTTTTCTAGTTCATCATTCCTTTGCATCTCATTTGAAATATGTAAATTTCTGCTCACATTACAGAAATAGTCAGCCTTTATTTGGCTCAAAATCAATTAATTAGTTCTCACAATTTAACATATTATTGGGAATAGTCTTCAAATCTATAATTTGAAATAGATTTTTGTCTCTTCTTTCTCACTGTCTAGCTTTCACACCTTTTCCAATAGAAAGACCATTGTTTTAATTGTTGTGACCTTTGCAATGCTAGAAATATTAATATCCTTCATGATATTGTTTAAGTTTCCTTCTTTATTTCTAAAACCAAAACTATTTATTACCTTTACTTCCTTATTAACACTGAATATATTTGCTGGCATTATGTTTGGCTTTTTAAAATTTAACATTCACCCAGATTTTTCACTGTCAGAATCAACTCTTTTAAGCCTTTACTACATCATCTGTATATCTGAGATTGTTAGCAGTTCCAACTCCCAATTTTTATTCCATGTGACATCTCCTCTAATCCTTCTAATTCAATAATATATTTGCTGTTCAAGATAAACCAATGAAAGCACTATGCACCCTTTTATCTTTCCTGAACCAATATTTCTCCAAATTCAGTTATTTCATTGTAGTAGCTTCTTAATTATAAAAAATGAAGTGATCTTCATTGGATTCTGATCTGTTTCTTGATCTAATTTAAAGTGTTGATTATGACCTTTAAAGCCCTAAATGGCATGAGTCCAGGTTATCTACGAAACCGTCTTCTCCCCATTACATCAGCCTGCCAAGAGTTGTTCTGAGGATGAGATGGAGGGTCTCTAAATTTCATAAACAAAATAAATTGATTGTACTGTTTTTTTTAATTGATCTTATATTCTTGTTCTTGAATCTATATTTTACAAATCTGTGATCTGTTCCACAAATTATACTTGAATGGATTTTGACTGACTGGATTACATTTCTCCATCTTCTTTTGGGTATTATTTGATCAATTTATTTCTGATATTGTACATTCGATTATGTCCATATTCTCCTGAAACTAAGGTTGGAATGCCCCTTTTGCAAAACTACTGTACGGCCTATCTTCTTCATTTCATTTCCTACAATATATCTTTTTCATACTCCATCTATAATTTCTAGTGCCTCTATTTACCAATGCTTAACTTCTATCATGTTTCTAATGTTGTATTAGCACCTTTGAAATTTGGTATAGATTTCTTCAGTATCTCTTAGAGTTTTTAAAACTTGTATAACATTGATATTCCATGAATAGCCACTAATTTTGATATATGTATGTAGGTGAGCATTTGCTTAGCAATGTCTTCCTTAACTAGCATTACTACTTCATTCCTTCAAAGGAATGCCTCCATCATGTAATCATCTGATTTGAATAACCCATTCTGTTTAACATAAATTCACTCATTTGCTTTTAATTTAATAGGTTTCATTTCCAATTTCAAATTGTTCTTGGTTCATGGTTCTTACATATTAGGTTCAAACTGCACGGACTCTTATAAAACAAGAATTTGTTTTTCAACACTGGCATTCTTGTAGTCAAATTTATTTGAAGCCTTTGTCCAAAGAATGTCAGAATTCTTTCCTAGTAACTAGAGGAGTAATATCTAACCTCAAGTGTCTCTAATGTCAGCTTCTCTAAATGTTTCAGCCCAGCAAAGTTTTCTTGACAATGATATAGAAGTGGTTTGCCATTGCCTTACAAATTTTAGTATGCAATTACATTCTCCATGGATCAATTTGCTACCTACTTTGAGAGTCCCTGCTATCTTCAGCCCTGTTGTGAATTAGCGTTGGTGTAAAAACCCTAACGTTAACTTCACCTTTCCCCTTTTGACATTATGAACAAAGATGGTCCTACCAGGAATTATCATTCCTACTAGCATCACTATCTGGGTCCCTAAAACTATCTTTTCTTTCCGCAATATCAAGGTGATAATGCCCAGGAAGGTTTTCGCAGAGGGATTTTTTTTTATTTTTTTTAAAAAAAGTTAGAATTTGCCCGTAAGATTTTCTCTATGCCTGATGCTTTTATGATTGGGGACATAGGGGTAGTAAGAATAGATATTAGCCAGTTTAACCAACTAAGTCACTTTGCATTATTAGTATAAAATGTGTATAGCTTGTAGGAATAAGCGCAACCATGAGCTTTTTACTGCATTATGTCAAGCTAAAGCTAGCAGTAGTTAATGCATCCTGGGCTAGTTGTGGAAAATGCAGTTATAGAACTGACTAAATTTTCAGTGCTGTGCATATATTTTGGGCATTTTATTTTGCATTTCTGTGATTATTTTTATTCTCTTTTACACCCTATTTTTATTTTATAATTGTCTAATGTGTTGATAAAATATCAGTAAATTTGCAGTATTTATTTGCCCTAAAAAGAAGCTGAATTTATAAAAATAACCCTATAGTCACCTTATGTGAATGAATGCCTTTAGAGATGAAATAAAAATATGAATAGAAAAAAAACATTTTCATTTTGTAAGCAATTCAAAAGATAGAGAGCAGAACTACTAAATATAGTCATAAGTGAGCCAGAAATTATTCTTCTTAAGAACAAAAAGGCAAAGTAGAAACATACCATAGCACTTACAATCCAGTCTTCCATGACAAAATAGCTGTCAACACTATGAGTGTTATAAAATATTGACAGTCCAATAAGAAATTTCATTTCTGCTTTCAAACAATCTGAAAATAACTTGATTAATATTTATAAACTGATAATACACTTTGTGTATAATAAGTTTGTTCTTGATCAGTCAAAGCTTGTGCTTGCATTGAGCTACTTGTCCAATACATATTGTAACTCTAAAGCATCTGGAATCTGTAGAATTAGAATTTGAGAAATTCTAATGAAAAGGACAATAAAAATAAGAAAAGTATTTGAAATACAAATGTTTAAAAATGAGATATTCTGCATCTTTTGAATGACTAGGGGAAAAGATCCATGTATTCTTATACTAGTCTTGTGATCTTTACTTGATTTTTCTGCTATTACCAATAGATAATAAAGTTCTCCAGTTTTCAAGTCAGAACAGTCTAATGTCTTGATTATTTTCCTCTCTTAATGTTGTAATACAATTTTTCCTCTCATAATTTACAAGGTGTATTCATAAGGCACAATTCACCTGAACTAGGCATTGAATTTTGTTTCAGATATACACATACAGCATATTGCACCAGATTATTGTAGTAGTATGTAGTATATGCATTATAGCAGGGCTTTTTTTCAGCCGGAACGCGGCGGAACCGCGTTCCGGCACCTTTTTCCGGGCCGGCCGCACCGGAAATAGCCCCTCCCACACCGGAAATAGCCCCTCCCAAATTTTACTTGCATTCCTGTTCTCTAAAGGGGCGGTCCTAGGGTTTGATGAGGGCGTGGCCAGGTTTGAGTTCCGCCACCTTTTCTCCG
>NW_015386646.1:908318-962116 GCF_001527695.2 Protobothrops mucrosquamatus | reverse complement strand
TAGTATCAGTATAAAGTAATATAGAAATCCATTCATACAATAAAATGATATGCACTCTTAATGCTAAATAAAAGGTGTCCACACCGGATAGTTAAACATTGTAATGGAGTATATATTCAATATAAAACCTAATCTAATAATTAAGGTCAGAAAAAGTGAGATGAGACAAAGGTAATGCTGCCAGTACAAATAAAGCCTAACAAGACACTAAAGAAATTAAGCAGTAGCACCAATAAATGAAACTTAATTTCTAGAGAAAGTGTTAGGCTGCAAATGAATACATTGCAACAGAAAAGAGTGATTGGAACCAAGTGGAATAAGGATTCATTGGACAGACAAGAAATCAGGAAAATGCACAAGTTTCAAAAACATCTATTTGATTGATTCTAGCAAAGTTCTTTAATTATTCATCCTCAAATGGGGAGGAAAAACAGTTTATAATGAGTATAGAGCAGATGTGAACAAAGTAAAAGATTCAGATCTCTTCTACAAAGTACTAATTGGACAGTCATTGGTACCTACAATTAGAAGCTTGACATATTGCTCAAGTCCTTTCTTTTTCCAAATAATAAATTAGAGCAACAAATATGGATTTTGACCAGATGCTCAAACTCTACATGGAAAAAATATAATATAAGAAATAGTACAATATTACAAGATATTAATTCTGCTTTTGTGCAAAGTTACAGATTTGTTGTGAAGGAATCCTTTTTAAAATTTAAGCCTAAGGTACTAGATCAGGCATGTCAAACTCACGACGTCACGTGATGTTGCACAACATATCATGACTTTTTCCCCATTGCCGGCAATGGGGTGGGCGCAGTTTCAGCGTGACACATCCGGCCCGTGGGCCGGCAGTTTGACATGCCTGTACTAGATAATAAATTCAAATAAGACATCTGTCCATATGGTTATGATATCTAAAATGGAGGCTAGTATAAGGACAAAGTGGAGTTCCAAGAACTATAGAAAAAGGACTTCCATCTCATTCATTATAACAACATGTCTGTTTCAGAATTCAGAGTCATATATATCATCCATTAAACTTCCAATAAGAGCTTCCAGTATTTTTCAAGTTGATCCTAATTATATTTTTCTTCCCACAGGTTCCTACTAGCCAAAAGAAAGAAGGTGTTTATGATGTGCCAAAAAGTCAACCTGTAAGTGTAAGTATATAATATATTTACAGACGAAACCTGTTTCCTCAAATTTTAGATTTTTAAAAATTACTCTAGCAAAGTTACCACAATGAGGCTTAGAATATGTCTGCAGCACTTCCTTATTTATATAAACTATATTTACTTTAAGTGTACAGAAGAATATCCATCCCACTAATTGATTTATATTAATCTTACTTTATTGGATGTGCAGGGAGACTATTGTTGCATATAATATTTGGGATAAAAATGGAATGATTGAGGAATAGGGGATGTGGAAAGATCATATGTTGTCTTCTTTTTTTATACATCTGTCTTCCCAAACCTGGACTTATTCAAATGTGTGGACCTCAATTTCCAGAAACAGTCATGTTAACTGAGAAATTATTTAGAAATCATTCAGATGTAGATCTAGGCTGTTATAAATATTCAGTTTGATCCAGATGTAGTTTCAAATGACACAAAATGGAGGATACCATGCAGTGGGGCCCCAGTCTATGCACAGAGAGAAAAAAGTCATAGGCCCTTTTAAAGTTCTTTTTTTAAGACAAACTATTTCCTCAGGGGGAACAAATATTAAACATATTTCTATTGGTGTCAGTGGGGTATCTTTTTATCTCCAGTATGTGAAGGAAGAGGCTGAAGAGTGTATAAGCAGATCTTTCTTGTGTTTTGTCCTACAACCAATTAGATTACTAGTAGTTACATTTAAACAAATTAGTAATAGAAGGAGAAAGAGTGGGGGACAGAGATAGTTCTGGCCCTTAAAATACAGTTTTATATAAACACTTAGCTGGGATTAAAGTGCATTCTAAATCCTATTGCATAGGACAGTGAGAAGCAAATGATAAAATGTTCATGATGACACCATGAGGCAGCTCCCTTGATTTGCACACTAGTATCAGACAATGAGATGCAAATACGTAAGGCCATCGTCTGCATATTAACATTGCTACAGTGTCCTGTGGATGTATCATTTTTTTTAGTAGATGCATTGAAATTAATGGAATGAGTTAGTCCTTCTGTCCCATTGATTTCATTATGCCTAAAGTAGATCTAGTTTAGTATTTTCTGAACTTAATAAATATTCATGTTGTCAGAAATTAAGACAAATATTTTAAAAGAAAGATTATAACAGAAAATCAAACACGAATCAAATCATTTTGATATTTTCTCTACAAATTATTAAAAAAAGAAGGAAAATGAAGCATGCACTAATTACATATAATGCAAACAGGTTTATTTGTATTCAATTTTTCTCTATTAGACAATTCTTTAAAATTCAATTTGTGTCAGGATTACCTAGTTTATCTCTGTCTGATTTACATACCCAAGGATACTTACTTAAATAGTAGATCTTGTCCCTATGAATCTCTAAATAACTTTACCTAAATAACTTAATCAGTAGAAAATGATTTCCTTATTCTCCCTTTTAATCCATTGTACCTTATAACAGGGCAACTGATTTAAGATAGTACTTGTTTTCATTTTGAGGAAAGTTGGCACTGGCGAAACTGTTTTCTGGTTCTGATGCTGAATGTCAAAATTAATCTGCTGTGAAAACAAATTGAATTTAACAACGGCAAATATTTGTATACTAGAAAACGGATTTGTTGTCTACGCTAGCTCTGGATATTAGGCCACTTTAAGCTGTTCCTAAAATTTTTCCTATTGTGATTATGGTCAGTCTTCCTTAACCTTTTGACCCTCACCTTCAACCCACATTTTCCCCAACTGCTGGCACCCTGATGTATGAACTTCGTTTTTCAAAATTCCTAGCCAAAATCTAGGACTTGAAGTCCAAGATACATGGAGGGCCCCAAATCAAGGAGAACTGCTTTAGATAAAACTTTCTTCTCTTCAAATATATGTGAGCAAAAACAAGTAAAGTAGATTTTACCAAATGGCATCTTTCAATATTTTACATACCTTCTGAATATTGCAATTCTATCATGTGAAATTAAAACTTGCCGAAGCACAAGCTTCTTAATGAACTGTTTCTCATATTTCCCCTAAAGCCTTCCTATTATACACACATGTCAGGTTTTGCTTGTCGTTGGATTTTAGTAACAGGAGGCAAACCACAAATATCTTTCACCAAGCCTGTCACTCAAGAAACAATAAAACCTAATCTTCCTATCAACATGTCCAAATTATCTGTTTACAGTTTTATGAAGGCTTTCAAACGACTCACAGTGCTATATTAAGATCTATCCATTCCCTGTTTTCCTGATTCAGTTTTGCCTGCAGTTGATTAACCATATATTCCTACAAAGAGAAGGTTACCTCTATCTCTAAATGAGTGTATTGGGACTCAAGACAACACTAATTTTGATGTTAATGGGTGTAGGTCTTCTGAAAGACTTCTGTCAATCTAGATTTTGCTTGGTAATAGAGTACTATTAGTTGCGCATTCAAACACATTTCCACGCATTTAAAAACAAAAATGCATTACAGAACAAGTGAGGAATATGCAGCTTTTCTGATGTAGTTGAACCACAGGTCTCATCAACCCAGACAACATAACGAAGGATGAAAGATGCTATGAATTGTAATTTATCATCCTCACAAATGCCATATGTTTCTTATCCCTATGACAAAGATGGATTCACCTTTGACCCAGTTATGGCTGATACCAGTCGAATGGTTTAAGAGTAGTACAGTTTTATTAAGAGAGCCATAATGTCTTAAATAACAGTACATGAATTCTAAAGGTAAGCTGTTTATTATTTATGGTTCAATACACAGTGTAGCACAAGGCCACTTTTTAAAACAACAGCAGCATTTTAATAGAGAATAAGCAGACCTCTGTTGACCAGTCAACAAGCAGCTAAGCTTCTTTTCATCCTATATTATTATATGTTTTCATTGAATGTTGCTAGGTGATTTCTACGACAGGTATTTCATTTGTATTGGACTGCTTGTACTCCCTTGCCATATATTAAGTTTACCTTGCTTTTCTTTTCTTATATCTTCAAAAGTAGCATCCAGATGGCATTCAGAGTAGCATCTGCATGCAGTGCCTTCCAGGAATATAGACAACTTGCTTAAGCCAGCCAGGAAACCTATTCCACACTCCATACAAATAATTTATCATCCCATTAGTGATGCATTTATTTTTCCTGGGAATTTCTATAACATTTGCTATAGAATGCGATAATTCCCAGCTGAAAAACTTACACAAAAAACAAAACTATTTTTTACAGTATTTGCTCCCTCTTTCATTTTAATTTCTAAGGGCAAAAAAACGACCTTTAAACATTTATCCTTTCCTATCTTTCTTCATCACACTTTGTTTATCAGCAACACCCAGTGTTATTGGGAGGGGATATATGCAGCATGAAGGTATGAAGGCATAAAATAAGTGAAGTCTTATCACAGACTTCTTGGCTTTAATAGAACCCCTGGAAGAAGCCAAATACCAAGAATGCTTGGGGAATCATGGAAAAGTTAAATTAAATTAAATTAAATAATTTAATTCAAGGGTTATTCTTGAAGACAACTTCAAGCTGCAGTTTGTCCAGAATGCAGAAGGATGAGATATGATGGCTATTTTAGGGGTCACCTATCTGCAGTAGTTCTTGGTCATCCCAAACATTCTGATAGCATCATCATGCTGTAGATCCCATAGATTTAAAAATAAATGCCACTTGATGGGACTCAGGAAGTAGAACCTATCTGTCATGATAACTGCTCTCTAGAATAGCATTTTCTCTAAAATGGGTGTAGCTCCCAACCTGGGCCTTTATTAAAAAAAAGCCACATGCCTCCAGATGGCCTTCTTCTGTGGTGTTCTGGTCTTTTGAATGATTTCTTGGGGGTTTTTTCCAGACTTTTCCAGATTCATTTTGGTGGCATCAATGTCTTTCTTGTTAAGCTTCTGTTTTTTATTGTTGTACTGTGTAAGAATTCAAAGTGGCCATTGAATTCCATAAATAAACAAATTTGTAGCACAAATCATTCACTGCATTCTCTAGTGTATGAAAAAAGGTTAAGCTAACTTAAGTCAGGTCTTTTTTCATCTCTGAAAAGACATGGCTTTTCATGCATGAATGAACGAGAGGAGAAGTGTGGTGGTTTACATTGGGAAATGTGGATATGTCTACATATCTTCGTAGAGTACCTTTATCAATTTATTTGTATGGACACAATGAGGCTGACACATTCGTTGGAATTTGACGCCATTAAAAACTGGACCTTTAATCAGAATAGATTGCTACTTGTACCTGTGGGAGAGGAAAAATTAATGATGCTGTGTCTGTCTAGCCAAATTTATTTAAAAGCTGATCATCTTAGTTCTGAACTTTCCTTTAAATTGATAATCCCAGCTATGCCATTCTTGCTTGTCAACAAAGTACATTTTCAATAATAAGCCAGAAGAAAAGACAGGAGAGACCAACATTTAACAAGTAGAGACTGTGACCTATTTAAGTTAGAATGAGATGTGTATTCACATTTCCATAAGGTACAAAGGATTTCTCTGCAGTTAAACCTTTACTAATAACCATACACTTCTCTTCTTTCTTTCTTTCCTAATGATGTTCCTGTTTTCCCATCCTGGAATCCTGTAACTTGCCTTTTTCCCTAGGCAAAGAAGTTCACCTAAAAACTCTGATCTTATTGACATTCCACAGTCTAACTTTTTGAGAAGCTTTTTCTCAGTATCTCTCTTGGGAAACTCTTGGCCATTGATGCAGGAGGGTTTCAAATATCTTCATGTACAGCAACAGGATTTGCTGTGCTAATCCCAACTCTGACCATCACACTTGAGAAGAAGGATCATAGAGCTTACTGGGTAAAGGTGAAAGTGGTGCAATGTCTCTCTGTGAAAATAGAACAATAATAATTTTAGTCACATTTTTCTATCCATGATTAAAATCTATCCTGGCTCAGATCACATGACTGTGAAGGCACTGCAGCGGTCATAACTTCTGGTACTGGTCATAAATCCCTTCATTCAGCACTGTCATAATCTTAAATGGTTGTTGGACAAATGATGATAAGTCGAGGACTATCTGTATATCACAAAAATAGCTGGTGACATTGCATTTCTTCCAAAAATGTTGAATAGAATGCACTTTAATTCTTTCAACAATTCAGAAAGAGCCATTTCAGTGCAAAATGAGATCACTAAAATACTGTTTTTAAAAATATACGTAGAAGTGCTTTAAAAATAATAAAGATCGTGGGTATACACATTAAATTTAATTCAATGTATTTATCTTGTGGGATTTAGAAGGAGAATGGTATATTTCTTGTTTTTTTAATTTTATTTAATATATAAAATATAAAATACAAAGAAAAATAGAAATAAGAGATTAAGGGAGGGAAAAGAAGAGGGGAAGAGAAGGTGTGAGGTACAAGGGAAAAGGGGGAAAAAGGGGTGTTGACTTCCGACTCTTTTTAGCACAGTACAAAATAAAAGTACTCCAGTCTCAACTTTTTGTTTTTACACATTATTATATAACTAGCTATTTCTATAACAGTAAATCTATTTAATTGATGAAACCAAAATCAAAATTACATTTTTTTATCACAAGCACAAAATCCAGAAGTGGTATCCAAGTGAAAAACATACTCAAGTATATTCTCCTCTTTAAATAGAACGATCAATTTAACCATTCCTGCTTTACTTCCTTGTTGTGGAAATAGTATGTATTTCTGTTGCACCTAATAATCTTTATAAACTGTCACCATTTTTATTAACAAAGTTAACTATATACTTTCACATTCTTTGACCTTACTAGGAAAAGTACTCTTTCTCCCCCCCCTTTTTTTAAAAAAAAAATGCTAAACTTTCTTTAAATACTTTTCTAAAATCAAAACTTTCTAATACTTTTTTTCTTCTTTAACTTCTTACAAACTTTGAACTTCAATATTGAATTTAGCTCCCACCCTCCAAACTACCCTTATAGAATATCTTTTTTTCTTCCTTTTATAAACATATAAAAAGAATATATATAATTTTACATATACATATAATTTTCAAATTTTTGATTGACTTTCTTTCAGTTAGAACAGTATATTTCTAAGACTGAGATGATCGCCGTTACATGGGATATAGAAAGTGTAGTCTAACCATATCTGTGCATTATGATAAACAGTTATTTTAAAAATATGATGTCATCAAGACATTAGTGACACTACTAAAAAGCAAATGTCACCGTTGCCATTACCTTTAGCTATAAAACATTCATTGTATTCCCAAGATAATCTTATTTAAACGCAGATATCCTTGACCTGAGCATTCTGCCTCTGAAAACTGAAGAAATAAATAATGATAGAGACTAATTAAGATATGCTTCATTTTATTCAAATTGCACGTAAATGACCTGGCCCCTACCATCACTTTTTGAAGTGAGATCTTGGAACACTATTCAAAGGCCTTCTGCATTTCAGACCAGAAAAAGCTGTGCATCCCTGCGCTTCCAGATACATTAACTGGCCTCTTAATACTGTTGTTGGTCAGGGAATTAACGTTGCTATACCTTTCTGAAACATCTCCTTGAAAATATACCATTTATTTTTTTTCTACTCTGGTCATTTCAATTTTTGATGTCAATATGAGTTTTGATATCAGTATGACCATCTTGTGTTGTATTGCAGAGTTCGTTCATCAGTGTCTTCCTTCCATCAATATATTCAGCTGTGCTGAATCATCTAAGTGTCTGCAAATTAAAGGCCATTTACTACCATGTGGACACTGATTCAGTGTCTCATTTGGTATAGGAAAAAGAAGCACAAAATGTAAGAGCAGGGGAGAGAGAAGTAAGAGAAACGGTTTATAGTGCAGGAAAAATAAAGACACAACAGGCAGTAAAGCCAAGTACCACATATACTGAGGGCTCATTCTTCTGCTTTACATGATGGAAGCCTCAATTTGCCTCACAAGAACCATCTTGTAATAATTGACATATTCAGGATAGAGAGCATCAGCCCAGGTTGTAATGAAAACAATTATCTGTTCTAAATAAGAACAGTTGATAAAACTCCTTTGAGTACAGCAGTTCAGAAAGGCAAGCTACTTTCATGAACAATTAGTTTTTGTGTCTACCGTATGGTGTGATTTCTTTCCATTTTTCTTTTTTTTTTTTTAGATTTGCCAAGAAAGATAGGAAATTGTAACATACATCATTCTTTAGTTTTACAAAGCTTTGAGGGGGTGATTATCTTTAACAGAGCATTAAGTCAACTATTGAAATAGATTTTCAAATAAAAATAGGGACTTTAGAAAGGGCAGAGTGGTGGGGTCCCTGCGGGAATTGGGAGTTAAACAGTGAACTTTATTGCCTAATGAAATCTAATCCCATTGCCTATCAGAGATTAATATATGCTGTCATCATGCACTTTCTCAACTCTCAAATTTCTTGGATGTGGCCAGCCTTAACTTTGATACGTCTTGTGCTAATGGAATGTTACATTTCTGATCTGATCCTCTTGACACAACTAAACGTTAGCTTTGCTTTTAGCACTTTGAATGTGGGTTCAAGGCTGACTAGTCTGATGTAGGTCAAACAAGCATGCAGCTTGGAGTTAAACTTTACTTTTAAGTTCTGCAGGATTGAGATACATTTTGTACAATTTAGTAAATAGTAAATAGATTCATGACAAATACTTACAGGCATTGGTTTAAATATTTAAAAGTAACCAGGCTATAAATGCCATTCTTCCTCTGTAGCCTACTTATCTGTGTGGTATATCTCTCTGTTTTCTCACTTCTGCCAATTTAGCAGCTAATGTAGAACAATTTAGGTTTTCTTCTTTTTCTCATCCTTGCTACTCTACCTTACAAAAAGCCCAAGGATTTTTCTTTAAAAAAAACCTTATGCACACTAAAATCCTTAAAAATAATAGTTGGAACTAAGCAAAATGCCCTCTAAAGGTTCTACTGTACCTGCTGTTTTCATTTCATGCTACCAAAGACTGAAACAGCTGCAGTTATTTTGATGCTTCCTTTTTGCAGCCAATGAATGATTTTTTCACTGAGCAGGTTGAAATCGTTTCATTATGTAGAAAGCTTAGTCATGGGGAAACCATCATTATAGAAATATTACAGTGACCAGAATTCAGAGGTACAATGAACAGTGGCTATGTGTATTTGAAAATGATTCAGAAGAAGTCCTTGCTATTCGTTAAAGTAGCCACACTTTCCTTGCGTCTTCTGAAAAGAAAGTTTAGCTGCTTTAAGAGTCAACTCATTAAAATAAACGTGCTTCTTAAAGCAGCCACAACTGTTATTCAGGCTTGCAGAGTAGCCATAAAAAGTGAGGCTATTTTAATCATAGAGAAATGCTGTCTTCATGTATGCATAATATCTGACATACTTCTCCCAAAACATTTTTGAAGCACATTCAGCTCTATTATGGAAAGAAACCAGTGCTGAACCACACAAAGTGTTATTTCCAAAACTTCATTTCCTTTCTGAGCTGGTTCTGTGATCTGTCTGTGCTTATTATTTTCATGACATTCTAGACATTATTTTCTCAACGGCAGTTATTATATTGCAGTGAGAGGGAATTACTGCTATACACCCCAGCTGAATTGCTTTTTGGAAGCATGTTTCATAAGTTTTCAGTTTTCCACATCAACAGAGAATTAGGATGAGATTGGCCATTCCATTTTTGTTCAGAACTTTAGAATCTAGGGCACACTCTTTTCTAGAGGCAGATGACCGGAAACCTGCCCTTCATGGTTCTTTTCCATGAAGACCCTTGCTCACCTTATTCTTAAAGTACCCGAAGCCTCTCAAGGCAGCAGAATTACTATTTTAGGCTCACTTGAACACATTTTCATACATTCTGAAAAGTCGTCTGTTTTGTATGGGTATGTAGATATTAATTGCAACATGGAGAGAGCTTTGCAAAGACCCCGGAGTCCTTCACTGTCACTTGATGGCTATCAGGAGGGTGGGGCTGGAAATCATGAAGATTGTTGAAGGCTGAGACCTTGCACTTTTTCCGAAAACTTGAAGCTTTGAGCATTATCAGAGGGACTAACTGCAATCAGATTTTCCAGCTAGGTTTTTTTTCCCCAATATATGACACCCCCTTAACTTATGTCTGACTATTATCTAACTCAGTGTTGTTTTTACTAAAAGAAGTAATTAACCAGGATGTCAAAATCATGTTTCCTAATCTTAGACAGAGATTTCTAAGACAGGTTCTAGGATTTGTCTGCATGCAAATCATATTCCTTGTCTCTACCTAAATTTATAGTTTGGTATGTTTAAACAAAGAAGAGAGAAATTGATATCAGGAAATTTGCACCACATCATTATGCATCTGTCAAATGGAAGAAAGTCTTTTGACTTGATTTGTAGCATCATAAAGATCAAATGAATCTTTTGAATTTTCCATTTGCCATCACTAGTTGCAGTTATTAGGAGGCTTAAAATATTTTATCTGAATTTTTCTGGTATGTCCAGAGAATCAGGAGAAAGTAAAACTTAAGGATAAATTAATCCTTGGATGATACATTTTAAAGAGTTTTAAGTGAGTGAGTGGTCTTACTGCAAGGACGAGTAGATCAAGAACTTGTTATTTCTCAAACTTAAATATTTTAACTATGTCCTTAAATATATTAACTATGTCCACCAACTTCTGCATGTAGGAATATAGCATGTCTGCTCAGCCCAGCAGAGATTATTTCTTTAAAGTGATAAAATGTATTTGGACAATGATACAGCATCACGGTCCATCCCTATAACAAAGAATCTGGAAATAAATTGCATCCAAAATACTCTTTCCAGACTGTAGCTGCAGGAAATGAAATGTGTCTGCACCTTAGCATAGAAAAGAATCAATTAGACAAGAATATAGTGTTCACAGCATTGGAAGAGACAAGAGAACTGTATCAATCACAGGATCTTGGGCAAAATGCAGTATAAAGACAGCAAAACTTTAATAATGTTACAATATTTTCAATGTGAATTTTGGACTATTTTTGGTGAGAAGTTTATATGATCCAGAAATTATAGCCATATTCTGTTCAAAATACTTTATGCCTAGTATAAACAGACATGCATTCTCTGCCTTGATTTCATCTACCTTATTTCTCTACCTTTATATCCACTGTTTGGAAATAAGAAAAATATTGCTATAAAATATTTATGTCTTTATGATCATAATTGAGCCTCAAATTATGGCCATATGTCATGTTGGTCATTTTTCCAGTGGTAAAGTGGATATGACAGTTAAGCAGATGTGGCAGTGATTAAGTCAATCCATTGTACGCAATGGGCGTTTTTTGTGAGAAACTGAAAATAGACACCAGTTTCGGGGGGGGGGGAATATAAATTCAGGCTGGCTGACAAATACCCAAAATACCATCACATGACCGGGGGAGGGGTTAATCCAGTCATTGGAACTTGAATCCAAGTCATAATTACCCCTGGGGAAGTCCATCATAATTTTGAATGACTGCTAAGCAACCAGTCAGCAATCAAAGACTATCTGTAATTATTAAACAGAAACTACATATTCAGTTCTCTACCATATAAAATGCATCAGCAGGCTATGTTAGTGTGAAAAATGTTCAGCTTTGTAAATATATCCATGCTTTTCAATGTATGCAAATCTATCTGCTGCATAGTCATTTATTCATTCTTAATAATCTGTGAGTTACTTCCAAGAAACATCCTACCAAATGAAGACTAAAAAAGATCATTACAAATAGCACATGGCTATGTATATTCATAGGAGGAGTTATCAATGTTGGATCTGAATCCATCATATTGTATGACATTTTGAGTGGTCGGTTTTATAGCCATATATAGTTGTAAACTGGACTGCCCATTGAACAGTGTGAGATAATAATAATGATGATGATAATAATGATGATGATGATGATGATGATGATGATGATGATGATGATGATGATGATGATGATGATGATGAAACTCTATACCATTTCAAGCAAATGGTTATACAGTCTCTTCTTTAAAAGTTCCAGTGATGGAGCATTCACAGTTTCTGGAGGCAGGTGGTTCCACTGATTAATTATTCTAACTGTCAGGAAGTTTCTCCTTAGTTCTAGGTTGCTTCTCTCCTTGATTAGTTTCCATCCATTGCTTCTTGTCCTGCCTTCAGATGCTTTGGAGAATAGCTTGACTCCCTCTTCTTTGTGGCAGTCCCTGAGATCTTGGAACACTGCTATCATGACAACCCTCATCCTTCTCTTCATTAAACTAGATATACCCAATTCCAGAAACCGTTCCTTATATGTTTTAGCCTCCAGTCCCCTGATCATCTTTGTTGTCTTTCTCTGTACTCTTTCTAGAGTCTCAACATCTTTTTTACACCGTGACTTCAGATATCAGGTTTTTCTTATTTTGAACTGTATAATTCAATGATTTGTGCGAGCGATGGGAAGGGGTTTGCCACAGAGCCAGTTCCATGTTCTTAAACTATATTTAAAGAAACCATTAAACTGCTGGTCTCCAATCTTTTAGAGGATGCAGTCCCGCCACCAGAACCATGCAAAATTCAACTACAAACAATTTCTGATGTACCGTCCTTAATATACCATCTTGACTTTTTCTCCAGGCTGAAAATCTGTTTATCAGGCTTTGACAGGCAGCACTAATTCACAATAAATTATGTGTATGTTGCGCTCAACAAAAAAAAAGGGTACAAAGGGAAGGGTTATGATAAAAGCAGTAAATCTAAGCTCGCTTATCTTAATACCTTACCCTGAATCTTCAGTATTAAAAAATACTTAAAGATCAAAAGCCTGCCCATACCAGTGTGGTCCAGTAGTTAAGGCACCAGGCTAGAAAGCAGAAAAACATGAATTCAAGTCCCACCTTAGCCATGGAAGCTGGCTGGGTGACTTTGGGCCAGTCACTCTTGTTTCAGCCCACAAACTTCACAGGGTTGTTGTTGTGGGAAAAACAGGAGGACGGTTTGTTGGATATGTTTGCCAGGAGTTATTTGTAAATATAATAAAGGTGGGATACAAGTTAAATGAATAAATAATAAAAATACTATCATTATGTTAAAAAAAAAGAGCTTTAGCCCATTCTTTCTTTTGCAGTCTTGCTTGAACGGTCCTCTAAAAGCACTTCCTTGCTGATCACCTACTTTGAGAAAACAGTCAATATATAATATTTTCTAGCATGCATCTCTTTTGTTCTTTATTCATTGTTAAATACTGCCCTTGGTTCACAATGCTTAGCCTGAGGATGCATTTTTACTGCCTCAAAAGCTTGATAATTGATCCTCATTATTGTGATCATATATAAATCTTCAATACAGCATGAATACATAAATGTCTCAAAGTGCCTAAAGGGAATCATACCAGGAAAAGTGATATAAAGATATCAGTGTAGTTAATGTTACTGCTTTTAGTATTATTTCCTGATCATAGTTCCTGCCTTTTAATGAGACTGTGATTTAAAGGTAAACAAATACAGCGCAGAGGGAATTTAGAATTAATTTGACTATAGATTGTGTTGAGTAGTACAAACCTAAATGGATCAATTCACGTGTTGATTGTTTGAATAACTTTCTTAGAATCAAATCAGCAAATAAGCTGGAATATTAATCACTTCTTAAATAGTTTGTAACTTCTGAATGTTAATCTAATCACATATTTATAAATACATTATACTCACCTTTCAGAAATAATCAGGGTTTTCTGACCATGAGACAAAATTTGTAGCAGTGAAATCTTTATCCAATAATGCAATATTATAATTCTTCTACATGTAGTCAGCTAGCGATTAAATACATATGTCTAGATTCTGCTAAAAACAATACAAATGTCTGTATTCTGCTATTATCAAATATGAACTTTTAAAATATATGGCATGAGCTATGGAGAGCGTAGTAAATCTGTGGGTTTTTTTAAACCTATAGTTCAGCTAGGCAGCCTAATATAAAGCACGTTAATGAGCAGATGGGAAGCAAAAAGATTTTGTTGCCAAAGCAAAGAGAAAAAAAGAATGAAAAAATCAGTGAGATGTTTTTAAATACACAAGAAGTTTTATTATTAAGTGGAACTTGAAGAAGCAGGACTGAAGGAGTATTCATGCTTGTGAACTTTGGAGTTGGAGAAAAGTCTTGCAAATACCACAAGCAGCCAAAGAAACAAACATATGTATCATTAAACAAATCAATCCAGAGTTCTCATTCAAGACACAGTTGACCAGGCTCAAATTCACATATTTTTGACCTGTTATACAAAGATCTTGGTCTCTGGATGAGTCTATAATTCTGTGAAATGTAGAAGGAAAGAAAAGATCCAGCAGTGAAGTGGATCAACTCAGTTACAACTGCAATGGATGCATCACTGGAAAACCTGAAAGACCAGGCCATGAACAGATCATCATGGCAAACATCTATATCAGTGATGGCGAACCTTTTAGAGACTGAGTGCCCAAACTGCAACCCCAAATCCACTTATGCATTGTCGGGTGCTGGGTGGGTGTGGCCCATTGGGTGGGCGTGCTTGCGGTGGTAACGGCAGACTGAGTGGGACTAAAAAGTTCAATCAATCAATTCCAACTTTGCAAGATCTTTTTTTTTCCCGTGAGAAGTTGAAATTGACTCATTGATTGAAACTTTTTTTTTTTGCACACGGCAGCGGAGGCCTAAACCGAAAAGGTTTTATAAAACCAGATGAAGGCCTAGGACTGGGGCGACGGCGCGCGTGCCCACAGAGAGGGCTCTGAGTGCCGCATCTGGCACCCGTGCCATAGGTTCGCCACCACTGATCTATATGGTTACTAAGATTTAATATGAGCATTATCTCTCATCAGCCTTCCTTTCTTCATATTTCTGTAACATAAGAATCCTGGTGGATCATACCATTTAGTCCATCATTCTGTGTTATTATATACAGTTAGTTTTTGAGTTATGATCAAAATTGGGATCAGAATTTTGGTTGTTAAGCTGATCACATGACCTGATTTTACAACTATTTTTATCAGAGTTGTTAAGCAAGCTGAGAAGGTCACAAGTTGTGATCACATGATTTACTGTTGTAAGACAATACTTGGAATACTGCATCCAGTTTTGGTCACCACGATGTAAAAAAGATGTTGAGACTCTAGAAAGAGTACAGAGAAGAGCAACAAAGATGATCAGGGGACTGGAGGCTAAAACATATAAGGAATGGAATTGGGAATGTCTAGTCTAATGAAGAGAAGGATGAGGGGTGACATGATAGCAGTGTTCCAAGATCTCAGGGGCTGCCACAAAGAAGAGGGAGTCAAGCTATTCTCCAAAGCATCTGAAGGCAGAACAAGAAGCAATGGATGGAAACTAACCAAAGAGAGAAGCAACCTAGAACTAAGGAGAAATTTTCTGACAGTTAGAATAATTAATCAGTGGAACCACCTGCCTCCAGAAGCTGTGAATGCTCCAACACTGGAAGTTTTTAAGAAGAGACTGGACAGCCATTTGTCTGAAATGGCATAGGGTTTCCTGCCTGAGCAGGGGGTTGGACTAGATGACCTCCAAGGTCCCTTCCAACTTTTATTTTTATTATTATTATTGTTGTTGTTGTTGTTGTTACATGTAAGCCAGTTGCCAAGCGCCCAAATTGTGTTTATGTGACCACAGGGTAGCATAATAGTCATAACTTCAAGGACAGATCGTAAGTCACTTTTTATAAGGCAATTGTAACTTGGAAACTTTGTTAAACAAATATCACAAGTCGAGAACCACCTATAGTGACAAAACAGATTCATTCAGGAAACTAATAAGCAGCCTGTCCTCTTTCCTATTGTTACTTGGGAGTTAGTAGCACCTGCCATGATTCAGGAAGTAGTCTAAAGCTATCAAAGCTAGCAACTATTAATAGTTCTCTCATTGGTGAATTTCTCCAGCGCCTTTCTAAAGCGATTAATTGTTGGGCATTATCTAATGAGAACAAATGATGCTGTTAAACTATCAATTATATAAAGAAATAATTATCAATCTTTAATTGTCCTATTTGTAGTTTTGCTTCATTATGTTAACACCATGAAGAGGAGAAAAAAAGATCTATTGATATTTCTAAGCTAAGCATGATTTTTGAATTCTCCGACATATTTTCCCCTTGTTTGCTTTGCTAATTTTCATATGAATCGTTCTCTAGGAATACAAAGAAACTTATACTGTTATATTTTATTTTCATCATCAATTTGAGATTGGTTGGTCCATAATCAACAAGTGAGCTTCCATGACTATAAGTGGACTTCAAATAGTTTCTCCCGGTCTTAAACTTTTAACCCCTTCATCACATTTATTTTATCAATATCAAGTGTGGTTATCTGTAAGATATCTAAATTCATTTTTTGTTATTATTCATTGTCTTATTTGGCAAGCCAAAACAATAATGTTTCTTTTCTTCTTTCTTTTCAATTGTTTGCTTGCTTGCTTGTTTTTAAGGAAGACTTTGTGTCTGTGTTATGTTGTCTGACAGAATGAAAGATTGTAGTATCTTCTTAAGCTTGTATCTTTTCTGATACAAGGTATTGATAAGTGGGCAGTGGGTATGGTATGAAGAATAAGCTAAGTTTGATGCAGGCTATTATGTAATAGTAAATCATAGTTAATGCAAACCATATTTCTATATAAGGTTTCCAATCCTTGTTTATTGCAATAATTATTGTACCTATAGTATTTTAATTTGCTCACATAAATGAAAAATATGTTCAGGTAGTCAGGGTTTAACCCATTCTAAGTAACAATAACTATCTCAAAAATATAAAAGTTTTTGCTCATGAGGATGTACTTACATTTTAATAAAATGTGCAGTCCTTTTGCTCTACCAGCAAAGGAGATTTTTAAATAAGTCATGCAATTGAATATTAAAAATCCAACAGTTAAGAAACAGTTTTGCATTCATCTTCCAGAATTTGCATTTCTGAAATGTGCCAATTTTAAACAGACTTTTTAATAATGCATTTTTCAGTACAGAGACAAAGCAATTAACTACTTTATTACATTTTTGAATTGTGTCTCCATCCATTAGATCAAGAAGATATTTTTTATGATTTGCTCAAATGTTTCCTGTTGCAAAGATCTTAAGTATTAAAAACGTAATTAATTGCTTAATAGATATTATGCAGCTTGAAAGCAACATACAGACTGCAAAATGCAATTTTTTATATCCAGCTTCCAAGTTATGAACAAACACCAGGATGTGTTATATAATTAATAGCATTTAACTAATTTCACTGAACAATACGAACAGTGGAAAATAAAACACATAAACTATAGGAGAGCCAATCTGGTATAGTGGTTAAGAGGCACCAGGCTAGAGACCAGGAGTCTGTGAGTTCTAGTCCTACCTTAACTCACACTCCCGCAACCCTAGGAAGAACACAGTGGTAAACTACTTCCAAAAGTCTTGTTAAGGACATTGTAAGAACTAGTGCAGACAGTCGCCAAGAGACATGAAGGCACACATAGACAAAAGCTCATAAGCTACTTTAAGCAGTCCATATTTAACTAATCTCTATAACAAAATCTTAGTTTAACAATACAGAGTACAGTCCTTCTGAAGATTATATAATCAACTGAAAAAAGTTCTTTCACCTGAACTATCCATTATGTTGCCCTCCTGTTAATTTCCAAAATAGTTCAAAAGAACATGAGCTCCTTCAGAAACAGTGACTCTTCTAGCAAGCCTAGAGCTGCATATAAACTATTCAAAGCTTCCAATAATAGATTCCTGATAAACAAACCTATGCACAACCTAAATGATTAACCAAACTGAAATCATTCCTGAAATGAAGAACAAAAAATCAGTTTTGAATTGCCTTATATTGTATATAGTTTCACTGAATACAGGTAATCCTCAAGGCACAACATTTAATTGACCATTCAAAGTTACCACAGACCTCCCCAAAGCTATACACGACCCTATTTCAAAGTTATGAATTCTGTAGAACCCTCCAGGTCATTTGCCCTTATAACCAATTGTAGAGACACTTTAGCACACCCACTATCTATTCCCCCCTCATCCTGCCTGCCAGCCTGCCCCCAAAAGGGACTGGGTCTGCTTTGTTCCTCACTGGATTTCACACACTCCTCTTCCACCCCTCACAACTGCTTGTTTACCTTATGAAGATCTGCAGAGCTCAGGAGTTGGGGACAGGGAAGGAGATCAGTCATCTCTTGCTGGCCCATGTGGGAGAATTCCAGCAGGATCTTTCCATCCTTAGCCTGCCTTTGAAACCTGAGTTGGTGTAATTGTGGTTGGTGTAAGTTGGTGTAAGTTGGTGTAAATGTCTGTGGAGCTTCTGCATCATCCAGGTCATGGTTGCCCCTAAAGTGCTTTTTCAAAAGGCAACTGGACTTTGTTTTTCCTTGAAAACATTTCGCTGAAGCTTCTTCAGCTCGGTCAGCTTCTTGGATAAGAACTGAAACATCTTCAAGGAAAAACAAAGTCCAGTTGCCTTTTGAAAAAGTACTTTTGGGACAATTCTGGGCAAAGGAGACCTTCCCGCTCTTTCTGCATTGCCTCTTTACCGCTTAGCTACACTATTTGTTCTCCATGTTGGCAGAGCCAGCTCAGGTTTCAAAACACGTGCTAAGAAAGCTTTTTCCCTCCAGTCATAGTATGATGAGGGAAAGGCTTTTTCCCTCCATCATACTATGATGAGGGAAACTCCTGTGCTTTGCAAATTAATACAGCAAAGCAGCCCTTTTTTTCCTCAGTGCAAGAGGTGCCTTGTGAGTTAAGAAGGTATGTTGGTGTGTACCTGAGATGTCACTTGGTCGGGAGAGGGGCATGCAGGTAGATGACATAGGCCAGGAAAGATGCCTGGGGATTCATGAGAGGTGCTGTTGGAAAGAGTGTGTTGGAGTCATGGGGGTGTAATAAGTATACAATTCAAGTCAAGTAGGGTGCAGGTTGGCACAAATTAAGAATGCGTAGAGGTCACGGTGCATGAGAGTTACCACTCTCATGGTTGAGGATGTCACTCGGGAGGGGTGGGCTGGGAAATGTGTATGGGGGTGTGCAAGAGGTGCTGGGCAGGTCAGGGACAGTGTATAGGAGCAATGCAGGTTAGGGAGGGTGCATGAGGTGCACAAGAGGTGCCATACAAATGAGGGAAGCAACATGGGAAGTGGCATACATTGGTGAAAGCATGCAAGTGACAGTCCCGGTTGAGAAAGGTATGCAGGAGTTCCTTCCTTCCTCCCTTCCCCGTTCCCTTTCCAGCAGTTACTGCTGGGTGGGGAAGGAACAAAGGATTGCAAGTCTGACTGGGAACAAAGATCACACAACTGTAGTAGCAGCCCAGCACAAAGTAGCAATCAGTTGCACTAACGCAGCCACAATCTTCCTAAATATCATTCCCTCAGGAATCATGAGTCCTTGATTTTGGATGCATTCTGTAACTTAGCTCATTTGAGTTATCTTCATTCAAAAATTGTTGCTCTATGATGTACTATTTCACCCAGTTTAAAGTCATGACAATGTAAGTTTTAGTAGTATATAGATACAATAACATACATACTGCAGGATTTTAAAAAATGTTTTAAACTGACATTCCCAGAAGAGGCTAAGCTTGCTAGTAAGCCCTAAACCTAGCCTATTCTGCCAAAAAATATAGTACAATACGATAAAAATGAAGTACAGTAGCTGAAGCATTTACTGTATATTCTTCCCATTATAGCACTGTTTCATCAGTTCTCAAATTGGTTTGAATCATTTTTTTTCTTTACATTCAAATCTCACATTGAAATTCATTCTTGCTAAATCTGGTAATCAAATTTAAATTAGGTCTTAGCTAATTAATATACCCTAGTAACATCATTAGTAGCCTACTGAGGATTGTCATTTCTTTTGAAAATTTAATATTACTGCTGTTTTGTAGTGGCAGTTCTTGGTCTTTTACTGTTTTAATGACTCCACTAGAGACAGAAAAACAGAATGTCTGTATTTGAATAAAGAAACTTTATATATATATATTTCTAATTCTTTTAATGCAAAGATGTTCTCATCATTTTAGCATCACACATAAAGTCCAGGGTGAAGTTACTTTGGATACAACACACAACATCTACCCACTGAGACCCACATAAATCTTTTAGAATAAATAAAATGTTTGTTTCTGATATGCTGCTACAGAAAGGTTCAAAGTTTATTAGCAGGGCTTCTATTTCAGGCAATTGTAGCATGGCCATATATTCTTTACAGACTTAATTATCAGCTTTGTTTTTTATCTATCTGAGACACATAGCCAATTGATTAAAAATTAAACTCCTCACAAAAGGAACCTGTAGAAGGATCCTGCAATCACATGTCTTCTCATTCTTCTCGTAGTTTTACACAGGGTGCTGAGAATAGGATTGTTTACTTTAATTGGCAAAATCTTTTCTATTGAAACGTCTAAAGATGGAGACAGATGGGGAGAAATATTTGCCCCCAGTAAGTGCAATGCGGCCCAGCAAAATCTCAACTGAAGACATTTCCATGGTCTAAGAGACACTAATGGTTCACCCATAGAAAGTATTTCCTTGGCAGAAAGTGATGCAGTACAAGAACTTATGGAAGACGCAGCCCAAGGGCTACTTAATAATTGGACCCTCGAGACATGCAGTAACATGCTGGACAATTGTTGTCTGGGAAGTCTTGCCTTGCTGTTGCAAATGCTCTGTTGAACTCTGAACAATGTTCCTCCCTAGTTAGGCTGTTCTGCTTCCCGGGACGTCTTCAAAATAGCAATCAGTTCCATTGATGCAGGTGAGGATGCCCTGTGAGACAGCATAGCAGTAAGAAGAATAGGGACAAAAAACACAAAGCGTTGTTCAAAAGAGAAGAAATAAAAATAAATTCTGTTTATTTTAGCAGAACTTAATTTTACATTTGGCAAATGATTTGTGATTTGATCCAAAGTAATTTATTAATGTCTCCTCGGTTTCCTGTTTCTTTCAAATTAGGTACAGTTTCTGTCTTTACCTAGCCCTTTCTTAAACTTAGTCCTTTAATTGCACTGACGTATTATTCTTTTTTACTTCATTACTACTAGTATAAATTAAGAGGAGAGTCTTTGAAAAAGAGGGAAATTGTAAGCTTATCTCAGCCAGATGCTCTCGTGAATGTAATAGGTACCCTAATTACAACACGGCTAGTATCGTATTCTCTGTGGGACTGCCTTTAGAAAGGATTTGGAAGCTGCAACTGCTACAGAAAATGGCGGCCAGATTATTGCCAATGGAGAATAATACTTATTTTATGCTTGTTGCACTGGTTCTAGGTACCTTTCAAGGGTAGCCAGGATGCATCAGGCAACACCTTGCCAAAGTTGAATTTTGCCTATATAATCCAAACATCTAGAGAGGGTCTACTGTGTGTCATCTATTCACATTCCGCATGAGATACATATACAGTGGCCATCTCGCCTTGCAAAAATAAAGAACAAATCAGAAAAGGGGGGCAAATCTGAGAAGTTCATAAGGATTAAAAAAAAATAGTTTATATTTATAACTTTATTTTTTCAAAAGAAAATTCAAGAGCAAAACCAGAATACATAATGCTCCTCTCCCTGTGTTCCTCTAAACAACCTTGTAAAGCGGGTTTATAGCCCCCATTCAATTGAGTGCACCTTAGAGTTACACTTGACTTCGTTTCTCTATGAATTGCCTAAGACTGCAAAAACTGCTTCCCAGAGCCCCACTAGCTTGAACTGATTGTGGGTGTCAGTAATCTTAGTTGATTTGTGTGCTTTTTTTAAAATACTGCTTCAGTTATTTTATGTTGGCTTTTCTGTAAACTACTGGAGTCTTGCAGGATTGGGGAAGTCTATAAAATACTGTAAAGACTGTAAATAAATAAAATGCCACCAGTCTATTGGTGACACGAGGCTATAGATCTCCTGTGTATTTGATCCAAACTGAAGGAGTTTTATGCCAGGTTTTTTTACAATTTCCATTGTCTCAAGTTCATTTTCTACCCCAATTGTGTTAATGTTAATGTATAAAGCCATCCTTGACTTGGAGCTATTATTTCTAAAAGAATACCTTATCCCACAAATTCCTACCTGTTCACTGAAGTCATCATAATAATAGAATAATAGCGTTGGAAGGTCTTCTAGTCCAACCCTTTGCTCAAGCCTACACCATTTCAGACAAATAGTTGTCCAATCTATTCTTAGAAACCTCCAGTGTTGGAGCACCCACAACTTCTAGAGGCAAGTCATTCTACTGATTAATTTTTCTAACTACCAGGAAATTTCTCCTTAGTTCTAGGTTGATTATCTCCTTGATTAGTGTCCACCCATTGCTTCTTGTCCTGCTTCAGGTGCTTTGGAGAATAGGTTGACCAGTATAGATTGATCATCAGAGATTCAGATATGTTGGCTACCCATAAATAGTCCTTTTTAGTTGTATTCAATTCTCCTTCAGGAGCATCAGCCTTAGGCTGGGATCTCCCTTGTTTTATCCCCATAATAGCAATCCTTCATGAGCTGAAAAGGAATGACTAGCCCAGGGTCCCTTAGCAGACTTGGATAAGGATAATCCTGAATCATTACCACAATCTTATTCCTCCATCTTAACTACTCTACCATATTGGTTTTCCAGGAGTAGTTCTCCATTTAGGAATAGCTCCTCCAAAAGAGTGCTAACTTTATCATCTTTTTGGTGCCATAAAAAGGAATTTTTGTTCTATCATGCATATTACTGATTAGTGTCTTAATTTTACACTTGAATGCTGCATGAAAGTTTTTAATTGCAGTAAAAGCTTAATTGTCCAAATTTAGCAGACTTCAGATAAAACAAACTACAATTAGTTCAAATTGAATACCCAAAGAATGTCTGTTGTTTCTGAAATAGTCCAGACAATTGACATAATTTGTATTAGTTTATGTTATTCATATAACTAATGTACTTGGTGTTTTTGCATTATGAATATCATTTGTGTGATGAAGCAAATGGTATTAATTGATACAGTTGCCATCAATGCTTCAATTGTATAGTGACGTAAATGATATAAATTGATAACATACCTTGATACAAATAATGTCAATTCAGATTTAACAGTCATTCAGAAATTCTTTCCCCAAAATGATCTGTTTTATTAAACCTTTGGTTAAAAGCCTATATTCTACCCTCTCCTTTTATCATTTCTACTTTGAATTCTAATTATGACTCTTGCATATTTTAATTACTATTCGGAATGTTGATATTCTGATTAAAACTCAGAATTTCTGAAAAACAGAAATTCAGTTTTGAAAGGTAGCCTACAATAGTTAAAAATAAAATTTCAAAAGGAACCATATGGGTTTTAGTAAATAATAGTAATAATTGCTGAATAATTTAGTTTTAATTGTATTCTTTACAAAATCAGATTTCATATCATATTGATATAATTGAATAGGAATGATTTGGAAAAATGTTTCATGCAATAAATCAGCTTGGTATACCCAAGGCCTAGGTGTGATACCTTTAAGGAAAAATCCAGATAGCAATGGCTAGGTCAGGGGTAGGCAACCCGGGCTCTTTTATGACTCATGGACTTCAACTCCCAGAATTCCTGAGTCAGCTATGCTGACTCAGGAATTCTGGGAGTTGAAGTCCATGAGTCATAAAAGAGCCCGGGTTGCCTACCCCTGGGCTAGGTTCACTTTAGAATAGCCAGGAGAAAAATATATACGTCTATATGTATTTAAGCAATTTAGTTATGTATTTATGCCCAGTTGTTTAGCTCTTCCCTGTTAAATTCAAAAGAGCTGCTTGAAGACATTGCAAAGCAACAGCTATTCCCCTGCAAAATGGTGTTTCTGTAACAATAAATTGTGATTTCTATGTATTAATGAGCTACCAGATTGATTATGATAGGGGTATATTGTGTAATCAAGCAGTCATGATAGGAGGAATATGTATTAAGGGGAGCCATATGGGGGGGGGAGATGGAATGAGCCATGGTGGCACAGTGGTTAAAATGCACTATTGCAGGCTGACTCTGCTCACTGGCAGCAGTTCAATCCTGACCACTCAAGGTTGACTCAGCCTTCCATCTTTCCGAGATAAGTAAAATGAGGACCTGGATTGTTGCAGGAAATACATTAACTCTGTGAACCGCTTAGAAAGGGATATAAAGTACTATGAAGCAGTATATAGGCTTAAGTGCTATTGCTGTTGCTATTTCTCTGAACATGCCAGAAGAACAGAAGGCATCATGAAAACACTATTAAAGGCTAAATGCCTATTCAACATCAGATGAGGTCATTATAACTTCTCCAACTGCAGGATTTATTTTTTTCACATATCCTTTTACCTTTGGAGGGAAAAAAGTAAAGGATGCATGCAAAAAGCACAAGAAGTGTGAGCATAATATATAGAGAACATGGCCACTTTTATCCATTTTAAATTTATTTATGTGATAAACCAGTTACTCCCATTCATGCCTGGGAAGAGACTGAGGACCTTTATTACTTACTTACTTACTTACTTACTTACTTACTTACTTACTTACTTACGTATTTCATTGTGCTTCTATTCCATCTTTCTTCTGAAGGGTGGCATAAGTACGAGTGATCTTAAGTTATATCCACAGAAGAACTGTGGATTCATTCTGAATTCTAATATACACCTGTGTTCATGCTCCATTTCAGTTCATTGCATTGGTATGAATTTAATCCCATATATAGTATATATATTCAATCTAATTATGCTATTAACATGAACAGAAACATTTTAATAAAAACTATTGGAATGGCTTTTGCTCTGATATTAAATCGATAATCGTTGAACTCATCATTGCTGTGTCCAATAGTATGTGTCATTTTTCATAAATCATTCATTTTCATGTTCATCATTCATCCATTACAGCTGGAGAATGGAAACCTGTTGTTGGACATAGAGGAAAATCTTGGTAGAATAACTCAGGTAAGCTAATTTCCTGTTAGTTGTAAAAATAATTGTTCATAGATCTTTCAAGGGTCTAAATAGACATTAATCACTTAATGTAACAAGGTAGAAAAATACTGATTTTATTTATACATTGCATCCAGGAGCAGAAATTGAACTTTAATATTTTTTTCATGTTATATCAGAGCACATACAACATGACACATGGATAGGGAATTAACAGGATTCATTGTGAAACATCATTATATTACAATTTATAGAATATAAGTTTAATACAGTGTAATGCGACCTATGGATTATCTGTATGGTCAATTCTTAATGACTTGATGAAATAGATTTAAAAAGAATTCTAGGCCTCCAAGAATTTCATGTAGATTTGAATTCTGACCATTTATCATGAAGCAATGCTCTAAATGTGTCTATGTAATAAAATGTTGGACTATAGCTTATGATGGGGAAACATAAAAATGCCTGCAACTGCTATCTATTTTTGGAGAAATCTGAGAACATAACCCTTTAAAGGATATTAATTAAACTTTCAGTCTGATATCTTCAAGGTTTGGACTGCAATGAAATTTTAAAATATTTCCGCACTTCTCTTAAAACAGATACAACAGATTGAAAATTGTCTGGTAAAATTCATATGAGAAGTATATAAAAAGTATCATATTGTAACTTTATAAAATTAAAAATTGTTTTATAGGTTTGTTGGTTGACTCAGTGGCAGCGTTAGCATCTCCTGAAAATAACACGCCATGTTCCATATACTTGTATAGAAACTTAACGAAACACAGTCTGAGAAATGTCTGTGTGTACAGTCTCTATTCAGTATATAATGCACTGTGCTATGAAATACTGTATATATATGTACAGAATAGTCTAAGATGAATTGAAGGATGTCCCAGACCAAGACATGAAAATTGACCTACTTTGGCAAAAACAAAATAGAGACAGAATAAGTAGCTTGAATAATTATTATGATTATGATTAATGGGAAGGCAATAAGGCAATACATGGGGTCTCAAAAGAGCTATAGATTAGATACAGATATGAGAAGGATCTATGCTGCAGATCAGATATATAAGTGAATTAAAGAAAAGTAAGAAGGCATAGATGTAAAACAAAAATAAAGAAAAAAACTGGAACAGGTATCTTCCCCTGTCCCTCTCCTTCTTGGTGATCCCATCTAAATTGAGGGATTGTGTGAGTAGAAATTGAGTGAGATTGTGAGACTACCACTTCTATATTTGGGACAGTGATTACATTCATTGACCAGGTACTCATTAAATTCACCGCTCTCCCCAGCTTAGTTTATATATGAAAGAGAGTCTGCAAATTCTCTCTACAAAGCTAGAAAGTCTGCAAATCTCCAAAGGCTTCAAATCTTTCCAGAGCTATTCAAAGGGGCTTTTTCTCAAAAAAAGAGGGGAAAAAAAACATTTTAAGCTATTTGAAGATTCAGTTCAAAGGGGTGTTTTGGTCTTTGAATCAGGACTCTTTTTTTCAAGTTTACATAGTCATATTTTATATAATATTAATAAGATATCCTTGCTTTTAAATGCAATACATACACGCCATTCTTCAAATATTAATGGTCTTAAATTATTAGATTTAGTGTGTGAAAGAATTAATGAACTTGGTTTACTTTAAACTGGGTTGGAAGTTGTGACCAATCTGTTGTCAAAAGTCTTCATGTTCAGCAGGAACAGAGTTACAATCCATAATTCTCTGATTTTGTAAATTCTCTATTTTCCCATTTGTTTTACAGGAAAAAAAAATCCTCATGCTTAAAAAGAGGATGATCAAGTAATGGGAAAAGAAGTAAACATAATTCACGTTTCTAAAATATGGCATATAAATTCACCGTTCTATTTACATGGAACATAGGATATTTACTGAGTGACATTAGAAACATTTAATACGTAGATTATAAATCTTAGTATATGCAAGTACATTGGCAAAACATTGGACTGGAAAACCTATGCAAATCAGGGAAATGTTTATATTAATTATATTTTATATAATACTTATTCAAAAAGATCTAAGATTTAAAATATGTTCATGAGAGGAAAGTTGTCCAGATCTGAATAGCTGAAAGCAGGCATACGCAATCTGATGCCCTTCTCTTTCAGTATTTATTAGTCTCAGCCAACATGGCCAATAAGGACTTGTCTGAATTGTAGCTTACAAGCATCAGTAGCTTACCAAGTTGCCTATTCCTAGTTAGAGAAAACACCTGTTTGCAAATATTTAAAATTCAGCAATGTGCTCCAAGGAAAGAATTTCTGCCTATCAATTCCTATATGCAAAATGTTCCATGTGATCATTTCCCAACCCTCGTAGGGATTAGCAGCTTCGCTTATGGTTTTACGAGGATCACATATACCATTGTCTTATGAACAATAAATAATTGGTTTTGCAACTGTCCAGTTCTCATTATTACAAAAAACATTTCAATATGCAATTATCATAGGAATAATTTCTGTTAAATTCACATGGAAGCAGGCAATCCTTTGATTCACTTCAGATAAAATATGTACTTGCAAAGAAACTTATTAGTGTCGAAACAGACCATGTATTTATATTGTCAAGTTAATTTTCTTAATTTCATTATTTGCATGCTAATGCAATTCCTCATCTAGTTCATCAGTTTGTCGTATCATCATGTTTTCTTTACATCTTTCCATAAATAATTCACTATGCAGTTACAATTATAATATACATAGGTGTGCTACATTTGCAAATTCAACTGAAGGCTGAGTTTGCTAAGCACTGACTATCATACAGAACTAGAGAAACAAATTTCACTTTACCAAATATGGTTGCCTTTACAATAATTATGTTCTTACAATGGTGAGGATTATCTGAGTTTCAATTTCAGACATAACATTGCACAACAGGTTCTTTACCACTGAAGCCACAATTTGTATAATAGCATACTTGTAACCTGATTGTAAGAAGTACAGGATGTTTTTATTCTTCTTAGAATAAAAAAATTAATTAACCAAAGCGCTACTTTATCAAAGCACTCTTGAATTCTAAAAGCTGAAAGCTGTTATTTCCCCATAACAATTGGGAAATAAATCCCTTTTAAGGAGTAGGAGTTTTCTGTCTTTTTACTACATAAGAAATGCAACCTTAAGAAATGAGTGGCATTTTATGAAATGAAGCTTTTTATAATGCTATGGATCATCCTCCTTTATCCTATCTGGTACTTATATAAGGAAGGACTAGCAGTATCTTCATTTTCTTTCTGGAAAAACTTTCCAGAAAGCTTCCCTTTACATATAGAAAGTACTAGCATTCACTTGGAATGGGGAGAAGCCAGCTGAAATTCAACCCTAGCAAAATTGAGTGGTTGTGGGTCTTTACCCCTCACCACCGGGTTAGGAGAATTTACGTCTTTGACTCTGGATGAGGTAAACTCCCCCAGATGTATTTGGTGCATGTTTTGGGGGTCCTTCTGGACTTATGGCTCCTGCTGGAAGAGCAGGTGGCAGTCAGGATGGAGTGGGGGGGGCTTGCACAAAATTCATCTTATGTGCCAACTGCAATTATTTCTGCCTTGTTCACGATCATATATACCTTAGTTATCTTCTGTTGGATCGTTGCAATATTCTCTAATGGGGCTACCCTTGAAGATTAGCTGGAAGCTGCAACTGACCCAGAATGAAGCAGCACATGAAGCTTGCTCTGCAGTTCACCTGAGTTATATCAAAGCTGCATGAACTGCACTGGTTCCTAGTTGCCTTCTGTGGGCAATTCAAAGTGCTGGGTGTCACCTTTAAAATCCTACATGGCACAGGGTCAGGCTAGGGACTACCTCTTTTTGAAGGTATTTGCCTGCCCTCCTAGGTTAGATAGGATGGGCATACTCCAGATCCCCTCCCTTAAATATTGTCACGGAGAGGAGTTTGGAGACCTGCCTTCTTGGTGGCCACTGCAGCCTTGGAATCTGAGAGATCCCTACCCTTTTAGCCATCCAGAAGGTTGTGAAGACCACCCCAAGCATTGTAATAGGATAGGGGTTGTATTGGGAGGTGGTTTAGTCTGGTGGGTGAGCGGAAGTATATTTTTGTTTTTAAGGATTATAGTTGTGAGTCGCTTAGAATCATTTTATGATAGGTAGCCATATAAGTTATGCAAATAAATACTGTTTGTTTGGTTCCTTAAAAAATACTATTTACATTAATGTAGCCTCAACAGTTAGCATCCTTTCCCTGAAATGTCTCCATAAGAAAAAACACTTTAAAAATTGGAAGCACCTTATTGAACATTAGTTCCTAAGTTATTTTACACACTCTGGCCATTAAAAGATATGAATTATGTTTAAGATATATTTGACTTTTGAGTATTAATAAAGATGAAAAGTCCTGTGAACATGGCAGTTAACATGGTTTATATTAATCATTGTACCAATCCAGTTATAGATATTACTGTGTTCATATATCTTCCAGACATGCGATTAAATGTCATTTTTATTTACACTGATTTCAAATTGTTTTTATTGGAGTTGAACAGAAGGCCATCTATGTTTACTATTGGTTTTATTTATCTGTTTGCTTATTTAGTCTGTAATATTAATATGCCGGTTTTCAATGGCTCAAAATGGGAAATAAGACAATATTTTGATAATGGAATGATCTGTTTCAAACAATAAGAAAGTAAAATAAACCAGTATAAAGGATGAGCAGAAATCAATGCATAAGCGATGGTGTAAAGCTGCACAAGGATGTTCACAGGCTTCTCTCTATGTTAAATTCAGTTAAATACAGGTAGTCCTCAAGTTATAACAGTTTGTTTAGTGACTGTTCAAAGTTACAACGGCACTGAAAAAAGTGATTTATGACCCATTTTTCACATGACCATTGTAGCATCCCCAGAGTCACATGATCAAAACTTAGATGCTTGGCAACTGACTCATATTTATGACGATTGCAGCGTCCTGGGGTCATATGAATCTCTTTTGTGACCTTCTGACAAGCAAAGTCAATGGGGAATCCAGATTCACTTAACAACTATGTTACTAACTTTAACAGCTGCAGTGATTAACTGTGGCAAGAAAGGTCAAAAAATGGGGCAAAACTCACTAATAGAAATTTTGGGTTCCATTGCGGCTATAAGTCGAGGACTATTTCTATTGAAATCAAATTAATATTTATGTTCTGGGAGAATAAAAAATCCTTCCCTACAAAAAAATTTTTAAAAAGATATTTTTATGAAAAAAAGATACTAAAAAATAAAATGTAAAATAATGTCTATTTTTTTTGTATGTGTATTTCCCTAGTATCCAAAAGTTGGCAATCAGTACTTAAATAATTTACTTTAAAATAGATAATGTTCAGAAATTGAACTTGCTTTCCCTTCTCTGTGGATTAGAAAAATATGACTAATTCTGTCTCATTTTGAAATTATTTACAGGCTGTTCCCCAACTAGAGCTGTTTGGGGATATGTCCACTCCTCCTGATATAACCTCTCCCCCTGTAAGTATTGCTGTTAAAATTCTGGATTGTTTCTTGCAGGCCAATGTCAACATTTTTATAATATCAGTATATAGCAAATTTTGATATTTATGAGAAAATATCTGTCAAAGACTGAATTTGACAGAATTCCAAAAAAGATTTACAGACATATTACCCAGTTTGAATTTCTTCCTCTATAACATTGCTAATTATCTTACTTTTAAAACCCTAAATTACTTATGCTAATCCCCTGTGAAGTTACTAAAATTACACAGCCTTAGACTTTTATGAAGAAACAGGTGCTGAAAGAATTTGCATATAATTTAGAAGTTGCAAAAGAACACTTTCAGATTTTGCCAAATATCTACAAATTTTATGAGAATTTGGTGATACCATTTCTCATCCTGTTTCTAATGGTAGGTAGCTTTCCTTGTCATTTGTTCACATTTATCCCCTCTCTCTTCTACTACTCCCACTCATCATCCACTGCTGGCTCTTCTCGTTCATACAATAACTCTTTTAATTAGGGAAAGGATATGTATGGAGCTTGGCAATGAAAGCGGCACATGAAACCTGTGACAACTTATCAAGGCATTTTAATTGTTTCTTGTTTTATAGACCCCTGCAACTCCAGGTGATGCCTTTATCCCATCTTCATCCCAGTCACTTCCTGCTGGTACAGAGGTATTTAGTTCTGTACCTTACAGTAGTGCTGCTGTACCCTCAGGTAAATATTTTCCATCAAGCTCTTTAACTGGAAATTTGAAGCGCAATCTGGGACTAAGGGATGTTATTGTATTGCACATCAAATCATTTGAAGCCCTAGACAGACCTTGTATGATTTGTAATTCTAGTAATTATGTACTGATTCATACCTCTTTGCTCACATATTATTGATCTGTAACATATGAGCCATTGCAGAACTAACATCACAGGTAGAATTTTCACCTCATCTCAGCCATTTTTTTTCCAATCATTCTTATTTTGCAAATTTTGGGGAACCCGTGAGAATTTAATTTCATAATCAAAGTAATAAATCACTCTTAATTATGAAAAAACTATTTCTTTTTCTTTTGATTTATCTGGAACATCAGTAGCACTAAAGGATGAAAACTATTGTTCAGTATTCTTCAGAGACCAAAATGCAAATTTGGTTAATATTGTGCCCCACTTTTGAAGCTCAAAAAGGTTTACAGATATTTAATGTACTTGTTCCTGCTATTTTTGAATTCTGAAACAGTTGCCACTGACCCACTGCTAGGTCAAGGTACAATTTCACATTTATGCATAAAATATGCATATTTTAGGCTATACATAGCGCATAATCTAAAAGCAAAATTCTGAAACACTCCTATGCAAAAACATTTGAATTTACTTGGATTTTACCAATTAATAACTATAAAAAATTTAAAACAATGTTTTTACAAATAAGGCCTGAATATCTATGACTGAAATACTAGAATTTAATCCAGGATGCTTGGCTGTAGTCTCTCTTAATCTGGATGATTTTGAATCAGTTGCTGTTTTTCAAGAAGACCAACTTTGCAGGATTGCTTGAAAGTAAAAAGGTGGAACTATTTATCTGAAAAAAGATAACCCTGATAATCTCACCTAATGAAGATTAGACAAAAAAAAAGATTATAAACACATGCAAATCATTACAATAGTTTAAAACTTACCTTCAAATCAGCCATAAAGTACATACAAAAATAAAGATAAAAGATTTTTTAATGGGTTGTACGACCTTCAAACTTGAATATAACTGAAAATAGATACGTAATGCATGCAAGAATATCTAAGAATATCTCTAAACCAGAAAGAGCTTGACAAGGAAGATAATTCTAATCACAAGAATAGAAGGACTCTTATTTGGCTATAGAAAAAAAATGGAAAATCTAATTTCTGCCAAAGCAGGTGTTACAAAGTATTGACTGAAAGGATATCTAAACTTCTCCACTTACTATACACACTGTTTTCTGTACACTACATAAACAGTAAACGTGTTCAAGTTGCATCAGGGTGCCATGTTTACCTTTGTACCTAGTAGACGTTGTGTTAGATGACCCTGCTTTTATATTGAAGTTAGTTATAGATTCCCTTTACATTTCTGTATGCTTTACACAAAATAGAAGCAGGTGATAGTTATCAACATCGTAATCAATAAATAACTTGGCTTTAGTAATCAAAGAACAACTTGGTATAAAAATAAACAAAAAGAATCATGTATTTGAGTGGCATTCTTTTGATATTTGAATTCCAGATAGGAATCTTGGAGTTACCAAAGTAATGTCTTAAGATACAATATGTGCCCAGCAAGTTGATTTTTTTTTTTTTTGGTAAATCAACAGTTAATATAGATCAGGCATGTCAAACTCGCGACGTCGCATGACGTATCGCGACTTTTTCTCCATTGCTGGCAATGGGGTGGGAACGGTTTCGGTGTGTTGCATCCGGCCCGCAGGCCGGCAGTTTGACATTCCTGATATAGATGATGGCAATGATTCAAATATTTGGAAGTATTATAATCGTTGCACTCAAATTTCCCACAAACGTGAACAGAGAAATTTGGTTGGTTTTAAACTGAAAGAAGTGTTCATTAACTGCAGTTATATGCAGTTACCAAGGCAATCTGAGGTAATCAATCATTTCTTCTTATGGTTTGAACGTTGAACAAATTCCCATGGTTTTATGATCAGATATTAATTTTAGCTAATTTTCATAACAAAAATATTAAAGTTCAGAGATCCTTGAGGTATAGTACTAACTGTCTCTTCTAGCTTCACAGATGCAGCATTTCTAAGGAAATCTTCTTACCTTCAACATATGGATTGACTTACTAAATTGTTATCTTTTTTCTGTGAATAACATTTCAATCTCATTTGTTCTACTCACATTGGATAATATGTCCCTTAACTAAGCTCTTTTCTGCCCACTATAAGATAAAAACAAAAAAAGCATTACATTCTACGCCTATAGACTATGCCTATAGATCTTTCAGAAATATTCTATATTCTAACAAACTGTTGATCTTTTCAGTTGGGACTCATGAGCTCATGGATATTAAAATAAACATGACTGAAAACATTTTGTTGCATCCTGCTTGCAAATGCCAAGTCCCATCCATTCCAAAGCAAGTTGGTGGATGAGGAATGCAATTCCACATAGTATGGAAACTGGCATATGTGCACTTATACGCACAGTTTAGAAAATTATAATTCTGTCATATCATTATCTCTATCTCTCTCCCTCTTAAAATATTGCTTTCTTGCAGCTTATATGAATACATATCTGGATGTATAGTTGTCATTTTTTCCAAACAGGGATAAGGAACTAGTTTCATGCATAAATCAGCACCAACTGCTAAGTCTTTTGAGATAGTCTTTTCAGGTCAGAATTATTTCTTGGGTGGTGGATAGTGTCAAAAATAAAAGAGGGGAGGAAAGTAGGTTAGAAACTTGGAAAACCCTTTTTTCTCCTAGGTTTTATTTATTGAATTTATATACCGCCCTATCTCCCTTACGGTTAGGAGCTATGATGAATATGCAACAGATAAAGGAATGTTGTCAGTTAACCAACTTATTAAAAAATAAAAGAATAAAGCAAGCTTCTGAGCTGCTTATAATTGAACATCAAGCTACAAACACTGCAAGCACAGTGCAAGTTGCTATGATCTGTGCCAGGCTGCATAATGGAGATGGGAAGTGGGTGAGTATCTCAAGTACTCTGAAAGAGAGAAATTCTGATCATGTAGATTCTCATGAAAAAACGTAACTGGGTCACTCTTGTCCTGCTACAGGAAATTGTTAAGACCAATATAGTTTTGTACTAGTCTAGTCATAGCTTCTCAACTTGATCCTTCTTCTAATTTTGGCCATCAGTCTAGTAGTATTATATCTCTGAAGCAAATAAAGTCACTGATTGCTCATCTGGGTATATGGTCAATTTATGTTTTGTTTCCATTGCCCTGTTTTTTCCATTCATGTCCTGCAGTTGTCCTCACTGCCCACTCTCTTTTCTTTCCAAAGGTTATGTTGCAATGGGAGCTGTCCTGCCTTCCTTCTGGGGACAGCAACCACTTGTTCAACAACAACTGGCCATGGGTGCTCAGCCTCCAGTTGCTCAGGTGATGCAAGGAGGACAGTCAATTGCATGGGGACAACCTGGGATGTTTCCTCCCACCCAGCAACCATGGCCATCTGTAGCTGGTCAGTTTCAGCCCGCTGCCTTCATGCCAACACAAACTGTTTTGCCTTTACAAGCAGCCATGTTTCAAGGTACCATTGTTCCCACTGCTACTGTTCCACCTACCAGTGATTCCACCAGATCAAGTCCACAGACAGATAGCCCAAGGCAGCAAGCCGGAAAAGAAATGTTTAAAGATTTCCAGATGGCTCAGGCACCTCCAGTACCATCACGAAAACCAGATCAGCCTTCCCTCAGTTGTACCTCAGAGGCCTTCTCCAGTTACTTTAACAAAGTTGGAATGGCACAGGACGCAGATGATTGTGATGACTTTGATATCTCTCAGTTAAATCTGACTCCTGTGACGTCTACAACACCATCAACAAATTCACGTGAGTACCTCAGTATTTCTGCTCTAGCCTTGTTTCTCTTTTCTGAGTCATATGCATCTATTTGAAAGTGGAAAAACATGAACTTCAAACAATCATGTCAGATTTATGGAAATCTATATATATTGCTTTCATGAATTTCACTTTGAATAACAATGTAATGCTATCTTAAACAGACATAGAACTAGAACTAGATCTGTATTCAGTAGCAATTCAATACTTTTTTTTCTTCCAATAGTAGTTATCCTTGCTGGTTTTGAATTTGGAATCTCCAGTCTTTCTTGATTATTGTGGTAACATTATTGCAAAAACATCTTATGTGAACCAATCCCTGTATGATGAATTGCAGGTGAAAAAAATGATATCTATTCTGTGCTGTGTGTTCTTTCAACATCTCTTGCAACAATTGCCCATCAAAATAGTCGAAAGCAATATTGTTGATTTTAGATTTGATTTCTTTCACAATATTATTTAGTTATTTCAAATACTCATATGGCTGTCCATCATACATGAAACTCTCTGGTGGCTTCCAATCACCAATTAAAACAATATCAGTAATAAACTGACATAACACATACATATATTAAAATCATAAATATTAAACACCTGGACCAAGTTAAGTTTTTGACACACAGTCCCTCATAAAATCCTCTCACCTATCTCAGTCTTTCTCAGTGCTTGATGAAAATCTGGGTTTTCAATGCTTTTTGGAACCTTGGGAGGATACCTCAGGGTGAAGAATGTTCCATAATGTAGGTATGGAAAAGCATACTTCCTAGCTTCCATAAGGTGGTAATGTTTAAGGGAAGGAACTAGGAGTGTGCCCATACTGGTAGGATAGGTAGATGTTCTTAGGGAGAGGTGATCCAGCAGATTATCTGACCTTGGGCTTTAAAAATGACCAGCACCTCCCAGAAGAAAACTGATAGCCAGTGTAGCTCTCACAACAAAGGTGTTATGTGGGTAAATCTAGGGGTACCTATGACTATGTCTGCTGCTCTATTCTGGACTGGTTGTAGCTTCCAGGTGGCCTTCAAAGATAGCCCCATGTAGAGTGCATTGAAGTAATATAAATGGAAAATGACTAAGGAATAAATGACCATGAGCAAAGACTCACAGTCCAGGAAAGAGTGCAATTAGAACACAGATAAATCTATGCAAAGCCCCCCCCCCCAGCCACCTCCTGCTTAAACAGGAATCATAAATCTAGGAGGGCCTCCAAATTGCACATCAACTTGGTCCAGGAAAGTGCCACCCCTCCAGTGTTGAAGATGAAATATGATCTGAGCCTGGGGTACATAATAAACCCAGAACTACTCCATCTTGCCAGGGTTCATTGAAACTACTTCCTTCCCCATCCAGACCCTTACAGCCTCCAGGCACTCAGCCCGCACCGCCACAGCATCACCTATCTGACTAGGGGTAAAGATATATAATTGCATATCATTACCCTAGTTGTAGAGGTATCTCAATCAATGTTGGTATCAGCAACAATAGCAGTAATTTTGAAGACGTGTAAAAGACTGTAAATACTAAAATAATACATATTGTACTTTTTAAACATGTTAGAATCAAACTGGATATACAGCAACCTAGTGTACTTTCCTCCCTCCCCTTCGGTTATATACTGTAAGTTCTTTGTCCATGGACTTGTCAAATGAAGAGTGAAACATGCATGATTTTTGCTGAAGCAATAAAATTAAAGTCACATTTTAAATCCTATTGTTTTAAAAAGCTCATTGGCTTCTCAAAGCGAGCAGTCTCTAAGCGCTTTATTAAGGAGAATCTTAACTTTTAATTAAGCCAACTTGTCATAGCCACATATGTTTCATCACACAATATCACCAAGTTCATAGATCACCCTATTTTTCTCACAATAGTTCAAAAGGTTACCAACATTTAGAATCCACAGCACTAATTTTTGTTATTCATTTGTTTGATTGATTGATTTTGTTAGCCCCAACTCCTGCTCCTAGACAGAGTTCTCCATCTAAATCCTCAGCATCTCATACCAGTGACGCTGCTGCAGATGACCTCTTTGAAGAGGGCTTTGAAAGTCCAAGCAAAAGTGAAGAGCAAGAAGCAGTAAGTAACTCAGCTCCTCTTTATTAATATATTCACTCATTTATTTTGGCTGAACCGTTAACATAATTCATAGATTTGGGTTTTTTTAATTTAAGAGAAATATACAGATTTAAATTTAGAGAAATTATTTAACCTTCCCATTTCCTTTTCCCTCTCCTACCACTGCCACGTAAAGTTCTTTCGATATTCTCTTGGTTATTCACAACTAATAACACTTGCGGAGTATGGTGTTCTCACCTCAGTTTTACAGCTTTCTGATCAGCCCTCATGTGTACTAATAAGACACAGTGGTGTGCACGCTACAGAAGAATTAAAATTGAAAGCAGTGCACAATAGCTTAACATTTACATCTATAAAATGTCCGTTTATAAGTTTATTGGGGTGTTTCTTCTTTTTATAGGTTTGTACTAAATTGGACCTTGGTTCATTAGTCTAAAACTTTTTTCTCTTGCTACCTCTTAAAAGATATAGGAGTCAAGAAGAATAGAATGAGGGTAATATGGAAGAATATAGAGTCTCTTTAAATGTATGGTTCCTAGCTGGTAAAGACAATATATATATATATATATGCTATCTCAGTACTTATCATTAATTAGTTCTGGGAGGTGCAACAAGTACTAAAAACAAGTACCAAACAAACCACGTGACTTACCACATGATCCTTTTTTTCATCTGGGAAGGACTTCCTATCTGTCCTTTTTCCTATGTCAGCAACCATCCCAGCATGGCCAACTTCCTATCCACCCTCTGCAGCCATCCCCTGCTTGCTTCCTTTTTCAATGACCTTCCAGGCATGACTGACTTCCTGTCCATGGTCCGCTGCCGTCCCCCTCTTCCTGTCACAGCACATCGAGTACCAAACAAAAGACAAATACCAGGACAATATTTTTACATCAAAATGCACTGAATACCAAATTCGACAGGTTTTGAAGCAGTCAAGTACTAAGATACCACTGTAAGAACAAAAAAGGCACAGGCAACTTAAGAAGAGTGCAAAACAGTACCTTTCTGCTTAAAAGTATGGCAACGTTTAAAATTCATTCTTGTCTATGAGATCTGGCTTGCATAAATCTGGGTGACCACTGGTTGGCAGCAAAAAAACATACTTCTTTCCTACTATCAAATGGTTGTCATTTTTTGTGTCTTCCTTTGTTATGCAATCCAGATTATCTGGCAGCTCTATCTATTAAGTGAGTTAAACCTGAAATTCACACCACTGCCTAGACTTCATCACAGTTTTTTTTAAACCAAAAAGGAAGTAGGATCTGAATGCAAAATGAAGTATTTTAATTGCAGAGAGAAAATTTTGGGTGACTTTGGTATGGATTAATACTCTCTTAATACTCTTCCTTCTGTGCTTGAACAAGGAAAGGGATTAGTTGGAAGCTATACTTAATTTGTATCCAATGGGAATATATTAAAAATTGAAAAGGATAATGCTCAGGAAAAGGGGGTACATATAATTACAGACTAATTTAACATCATAAAATGGTACAAAAATTGGAAGATGATTTGAAAATATATTATTTTTATATGAAATAAAGTATAACTCAGAATAACAAAACTACAGAGTTGCTCTGTTCAAAAATCCACTTCTTTAAAATATTGTTTTCATAACCACAAGTTCAATTTCCCCTAAAAGCTGTCTGCCTTGAGTAGTTTTACTTCACAATATTTACAGTGCTAGTGTTATCCACGCACATGGACTAAACTAAAACATCACTTGTAAATTGGTTTTATATTCAGGATGGCAGTTTCTACTTTGTTTAGAATGATCTTATTTTTAAACATTTTTTTAAAAAATTCCCACAGATTTCTACATTTGGGGAGGGATTTCCCTGGGGGAACTTTTGATCATGATTCTATAATTCTCAAGGGCTGTGATAGGGTTCCCCCACCCTTTCCTAAAATATAGTGCACGTTTTCCCAGCAATATCATAATGGGGACTGAATAATCCCATAGAATCAGGGTCATGGATATTCAATTCATTTTGGCCTTTCATCTACAATGGGTAAATTTGACGAAATGCATTGATGGCATGAAAATAACCTCTGATGTTGTTTTCCTTTCTGCTGTTGAAAAAAAAAGGTGTTATGTTCTTATATTCTAGCCTGATGGATCTCAGGCCTCATCCAACAGTGATCCATTTGGTGAACCTATTGGTGATACTGTAAGTCCACAGGGCGATAGCTAGATAGCGCAGGTTGGGGTAGGTATCTGTCCTTCTCTCTGTCTCTTTCACTCACTTACTTTTCAGCCATTCCCTTTCACTATTGCCTGTCTTCATTTTCTTGGATGCTATATGTGCAGAATTTTATTTTTTTCACTTCACTACTTCTCACACCATAATTCCATTTGCAGGTGATGTCAAAAATTACAATATAATAGTAAGGGAAACATGTATTAATGTGAAACTGGAGATTGTTACCATTAATAATGAGGGTGGGATAACCAGGCAGGAATCCATGCATGTGTTATTGTCAATCTCCAATTTCTGGTATTTATGATGAGTTATAAATATTCTATTCATTTATCAACTGTTGGTTAAAATGACAATCAAAATTGAAATATGCCTTCCCACTCCATAGCTGTATCAATAATCTCTTGAAAAATTTACTAACAGTTTGATTCAAAATTGTTATTGATATATAGGTTGTTAATTCATGCAACAGCCTTGCTATCATTCCCAACTATTGTTTAGTTATCCATTTTCCATTACCAAATTTAAGGTGATATGTTGCTGTAATCATTAATGGCTCATTTTGCATGTTGACAGACTTTTTTTAAAAAAACTGACTGTGGCTATTTTATACTGGCTTGTGTTTTGTCTGAATGATTGTAAAGGTGCAGTGCTTGTGAGTGCTGAACAAACCCATCTAATTTCAGTTGTACTATTGGCATATGAAAGAAATATACTTCATACATGGTGAATTGAACAAGTTTAAATGTGGTGTGATTCACTATTCCTGTCTCTGTATAAAGTTTCTGAAGCAAATCTATAAAAATGAAGGAATTGTTTTTAGTGCCTAAAGTATAGTGATTTCCAGACTTAAGAATGTGGGGTGGGGGTGTTGCTAATGTGTTTCACCAGTCACAATAGGTCAGTGCACGATGCTTTCCTGATCAGCAGATCCTTGAATTTTAGCCTTGAACCCTGTCTTTATTTATTAAAAACCACAACCATTCTGGATGGGCAGGAGGAAAAGAACACAATAACAAGTGATGCAAGTCAGCTTGTATTTCATTGTTCTGATGAAACTGATGAAAATGCAACTACATCTGAAACATTTTTATCCCATTTTTATTGCTTTGCCCAGTCATTGATAACGAACTGATAGCTTTTCTCTGTTTTTAAATAGTACAATGCCAATGCCAACAATGACTAGCTTTATGTTGCTATTAATTTTCAAAGAGATCAAGCAGGTGAACTAATTTACTTTAGTCTACCACGGCACAACTGATTTTAAATTTCCCCACTATTGAATTATCTGAACTACTATCTTTTTCTCTCTCTCTCTCTAGCTAAACATTGTAAGCAAGCAACTAAATTTCAATTTTAAAGTGTGCTGTTGTGCCCACAGTAAAAAGAAATGACAATAAAGATTATCTAATCTAATCTAACAATATTAATATACAAAGATATCCTTAAAAACCATGAACAAAGCATTTTATTTGCTATTTTTACTTCTGACCTCTGAACGTGGAAGAGGAATTGTTAGTCTTTCCATTTTGAAATAACTTGAGTGGAAAAATCTATTTTGAAAGCTGCTTATTCTCTTTTTTAAAATTGAATCTGTAAATTTGGAAGACAGAAATGTTTTATGTTCTTGGGAGTGGATTCCCATTCTCAGGATGCTTCTACTAGTGAAACTATGAATGTGATGTACTGCCTTCTCATGCAGCCTCCAATAAAGATCTTGCTTGGAGGTTTGGAGTTTTATGGATAATGTGAGAGTGATATAGATACCAGGGAAGTATTTCTTCCTTAATACTTCTTCCTGTATTCCTTATACTTAATACAGGAATAAATATTTCTTCAATCTATTGGAACCTGATTCCTTCTGTATAGGAAAGGACTATCTCTTCATGGAAAGGACACTCTAGATCAGGGGTAGGCAACCTTGGCTCTTTTATGACTCGTGGACTTCAATTCCCAGAATTCCTGAGCCAGCTATAGCTGCTCTAGATCAAACTATCCTAGCATGTCTATGATAATTTAAAAGCTAGAAAGAACTGTCATTCCCCATTTGGCTTTAGATTTGTCCACGTTGTTGTTTGTGATGTTGTTTAGACCCTTTCTATTTTCACCTGATAATCCTTGATTTCATAAAATTTCGATGTTATAAGCATTTTTTTCCCAATTCTTTTTTCTTTTTTTAGTAAAAGATTTCTTTAAAACCTTTGGATATTTTTTTTTAGTAATTGAGTGCTTTATCAATTTTCAATTCCTAGATTATTTTACTCTTTTCTGCCTAATAGTCTTAAACAAAAGTTTTACAACTTGAAAACCACAGCTATGCTTTTTAAAGACATCTCAGGGCCAAATCTGGAATCTGCTCATAAATGAAATATTTTCCTTGATTTATTTTTCAAAGCAAAAGCTGGGAACGTTATCTGAGTACATGCATTGACGTTACAAGAGCTCCTTCTTGGACACTATTATCAGTTTCTAATTCAAATTGAGATATTATGGAAGACTATACAACAATTATATGCTTTTATTATTCCTTAACGTGTTCTTGTTTCCTCTAAAGTTCTTTCTGCATATTTATAGCCATTATAAAAATATGCCCTTTTTTTTTTCCTTTGTCCATCAAGCCAAAGCAAGAGTTTTATAATATGGGGCATTTTCACATTTTGTGTGTCAGGTACTGCCAGGATTTTCAACGTAAGGCCTTAACCTAGCAGTAATTAGCACTCACAATTAGCCTCTATGCTCAATATTTTCTCATTAGTTACTGCGGAAAACCGCTACTGGGCAGAGAAAGAAGATAAAATCTATGATGTTATTACACAGTTTTAGACAGCTTTTTCTTACTAAAAGAAGACTTGTTACCTGTAGGATTGATCCTTTACTCAGTCTTAATCATAAAACTAATACTGTTCCAAAGTTTCAAAATTCTCCAAACTTTGTTCCCTTAAAAAAAAAAAAAGCTTTAATTTTTTTAATGGTTCTAGTGCATGTTTTCCTATCTCTGTCTCTGCACCTTCTTTAATTGCCCACTTCTGTATCTATAAAACTGCACAATTAATCACTACATAAAGGAAGATCCCTTTACCACCAAAAGATAGAAAAGGATCGCTACACCTCTCAGTTCCCTTTGCATCAAACTCTTTAAAAATAGCGAGTGTAAAGTTTGGAGACCTTTAAGTTCATAATACATTTTTTTTCCTGCCCTTCTTGTTACATTAGGCAGAAAAATCCATCTATTGTATAGTATACTTCTCCTTTATCTTAATATGGTACTGATATAAGCAGATCAATTACATTACATTTATAAATCATTTTAAGTTGCTTAAGTAAAATTTCCTTAGAATAATGATACTGAATGTAACATATTCACTAGTTGAAAGCCAACCTATATAAAAGTTTTGAATTATTCTTTTGAGACTTAGGAAAATATTGAGGGACACAGAAAATTTGAAAAACTAAGACATGCTTCTTATTTCTGCCAGATAGACATGACAGTGGAAAATGACAAAGATCATAATAGTAGAGAGTCATTAGATAATTTGTTTAATACAAAAGCTATGAAGAATATTAAATTTAGAACATAAAAATCAACTTATATTCTGGAATAATTTTCCATGCTCAATTTTGTTTAATATTTTCCTCCAGTGTCTTATCTGAATCTGCATTTACTGTAACACAGATCTACTGAACAAATTGGTTAGTATTAATATGGTTCTTCTATTTTATACGGGCTTTTTTTACCAATTCTTACTTTTGGAAACTTTAATCTTACACATTGGTAAAAATGTCAAACATAAGTACAGTGTCATTTCCTAATTTTTTTAATATTGATTTTAATAACATTTTCCAATATGCTGATCTAATGGAAGCATCTTCTCTTACAACATATTATTTCCATCTGTATATTAATATTCTTCATCAACATTCTGAACAATAACTTTTGACAGTTCCTAACTGATTTTCACACTTATGTATCAAGAATTGTTTGCATGGAGAAGAATTAATTGGTTCTTTTATTGGGGGCAGGAGAATGGCAAAATCTTTGTTCCAGGGCAGGGTTTTCCATTTATTTTCAGGCTATCGAATCTGTTAGTGAAAAAGAAAACTTTCTGGACCCCTAAAACAAAATTTTAGTAAAAGAAGATTGATTGTGTTTAAGTGAACATTTTCTTCCTTTAGTCTATCATGGAGCACAATCAAGTTCTCCTGGAGCTCTCAAGTTCTGCAGATCATTGTCTAAAATCTTGTTCTAGGGCAGGGGTGTCAAACTGCTAGCCCACGGGCCGGACACGTCATCCGGAAGCCACGTCCACCCCATTGCCGGCAATGGCAAAACCATCCCGATACGTTGCGTGATGTCACGTGATGTTGCGAGTTTGACATGTCTGTTCTAGGGGATAAAATTGACTCTATCCCAGAAAAAAGTAGAAGACTACTTAAAGAGGCAGAATCTGATTAATATGAGTATCTTGTCCCTTATTTTAAAAAGAGTGTGAAATGCTGCCCTTTTGCTTACTCACAGGTTGTTTAAATCAGAGGTCCCCAACCTTTTGGGCACCAAGGACAGGTTCCATGGAGAGAGATTTTTCCACAGACTGGAGGGTGTGTGATTTTCAGTGCTGCCTGCATCTCACGGATGGGGCTTTTCTAGTTTGTACGGACCGGTTGCTGGCATGCCGCAGCCTGGTACTGGTCCACAGACCGGGAGTTGGGGACCCCTCGTTTAGATTACAGGCTAAAAATCAAAGTACATGTCTACTCAAGATGAGAAATAGTATTTTACCATCAATAGAGATTCTTAAAGAGTAAGCAAACAGGATTTATACAACTATACAAAAGTATTTGCATTGGATCAGGAAAAAAATCAAATGCTAGATATAATCTAAACAAAATTGTAAATAACTTTTCAAGTTCTTCAGAAATATCATTGCTTCTATGAACAAATTACTAAAACCAGATGGAATCAAAAATGTCTTTGTTGTATATTAGAAAGCTTGATACCTTCCAGATACATTGGAAGTTTTAAAGTTAGCATAGCTGTAGCAATTATGGAAGCTCAAATTCAATAGTCTAGCTTTAGAATATGTTCTCTAAACTGCACTAAACTTCCTAAGATGATGAGATATTGGCTTTATTTTATTGTAACAATTTACCAAATTGCATATGCTGCTTTTCATGTTCATTAAACCATCTTCACATTGCTTGACATTTCTACAGTCAGTATTTGCCAACATTTGTAATGCATTTTGTCTATCATAGTTTGGAAACATCAGAATTAAAATTATTAAAGGTTTGAATTTATGTTATATTTTGGAATTCTAAGGAGATATTTATTCTGTTTTTATTGTTTTTAATCTGTTCTAATTATTAGCTGCCCAAAGTTATGTATATAAGATGGGCCAACTAGATATTAATTAAATAAATGAATAAATAAATAAATATTTAGTGTGACATCCTCATTTTGGACATCATTCTGAACTCAGTAAATCAATCATGCATGCATTGAAAGCCTGGGGAAAATTGGAATGGAATAATTTTAAATCAGTAATATATTAGCATGAAACCATATAGTGTAAAATGTTAAATATTATACTGAGAGTAAAAAAACAATTTGTTCCTGCAGAAAAACAATTTATTCCTGTGCATTAAAATCACATTTTTTTCATATTCCAAGAGCATCATTTCTTCTACATATACAACTGACTTTTTAACAAATATCAGTAGTGTACAGTTGTTGGTTTTTTTCTTAAAACTGTCTTTTTGGATATTATCATAATTCAAATTATGGGAGTGTGTGTGTGTGTGTGTGTGTATGTATGTGTATGTGTGTGTATATCCCACTTTGGCTGTGGTCTGTGGGTCTGCTGTTCACATTCAAATGACTAGAAATATCTCTATTCATTTTTTTTTCTTTCTATTGTTTTTAGGAAAGAGAACCACTCTATGCCCAGATCAACAGACCTAAGACCTAAGAAATAGCATTGACCCACACTCGTGGCACTTCAAGTCTCAAATGAAAACTCCAATCTTGACAGGCCTTTGGCTCCTACTACGTTTTTTAATATTATTTAGTTATCTCAGCTAATCAAGGATAATCACATCAGTGGATTAATTCAACAAACAAGGTGTTTTGGCAACTCTGTTTGGCAAAACATTGCTTTTTTCCCCCCCTTATTTTTCAAAATCCTACTTTCCTGGGGGAGGGGGGAATGTCATCTGCATTCCTACAACTTTGAACTATCGAAATATCTTTTCTTCTTGTTATCTTTTGTTGTTTCTAGGACTCCATATAATGAAAGTAGGTGAACCAAATCTATTAGAGGACAACTCATTGTTTTATAATACAGAAACACAGAGAAAGCAAACACATCCTGGTCACCAGTCATTTGAGCTACACAACTGCACATTTGAAGATATAATAACTTTTGTACGGCCATCACAAACTGATCCTTCTGTATTTTCACCCAGAATACCAGCCTATAACAGCATATACGAAGGAAGTATTCAAGTGTTTCATCCCCCCCTCCAATTACTTAAAAACTGGTGACAGACACTAGCATCAGAATGCCTCCTGTGAAAATAAATCTTAACTTGAAGTCATGGATTCCCATTCCACCAGTCATCAGTTTTGATTGAAAATGTTGCCAAATGGACCTTTTAATTTTCAGTACATCAAAGAAGAGATGAAATGCTGCTTTTTCTGTTTTGAATCTACTGCTATGAGTAGAGAAGGACATCATATCTTTTTGATGGAAAAACAAACTGTGTTATTTCCTAGGGAACTCTTGAAACAAAGATCAGTAAAGGATATTTTTTATTTCTTTGATATCTTGCTGCTGTAATGCTATGCAGACAAGTGTTTTTTTCTTCTCTCTGTGCCATTTTTGAAGAGAAAAAAAACTGTTTGCCAAATACTTCTACATCTGGATTTGATTGGGTTGGACTTTAATAACAGGATGGAGATGGTATGAATTTTGAAATAATGAACTTATTCTGCGATCAAATGGTTCATCTTTATCACTTTTTGTACATCGGAAAAATTCAAATGGGATTTTTATTTTATAACTTGAAATTTAAAAATAAAAATCTTACTGTTAAAACTCTTTCAATGTTTAAGGGGAAATGGCTTTAAAGAGTCCGAATGAAAATTGCCAGGTTTTCTTTTGTTTTGTAAATATAAATGTTAGGAGTTTTTTTCACCATGACATCACACTGTAGGGAAGGTAGTAAATGATGGTGTTTCGGAAGCGTGGAAACCCCCATTTTGTGGTTCTTGTATCACGTTTGTTTGGTTTTGTTTTTCACATGCTTATAGTTAGTGGGACAAAGCTGAAGTGCATTTCCCAACTACAATTTTGTTGCCTGAAACTAGCTAGGTTGATGGAGAACTCATAATCATACAATCTTGCTTTTATAATACAACTGTTATTACATACTTTACATTTTTTGGAGAAAAATCTCATTTCATACCCATTTCCTAATTTAATAAAAGCTGTTTACACACCACAGAAGCAAGTTTTTTAAAACTGTTTTTTTTAATATATTTATGTAAGAAAAGTGCAGTGTTTGGTTTCTATTCTTCGCACATGATTTGCATAAAGAATCTATATATTTTTGCCCTACAGAGAATTGTTATACAGGTCAAATATGTTTTCCTGATGTTCCTATGCAGATTACAATATATAGAACTTTAGTGGTTTAGCACTAAAAAAGAAGAGTTAAATAGTTCAAATGATGACTTGTTTCAAGGATTATGCAGATTTTGTTTTTAAAATCAAAATGCCAATATGCTTGTGTTTTCTCCTTTGATTATATAGGCCTGGAGTTATATTTCATGCATTTGAATTATTAAAGCATTTTACAAGAGTAGATGAAAACTGGCGATTTGGTGATATTGAAACTGAACTTGATATTTCCATTTGGTTTTTTTCAACATAGGTACTGAAACAAAATGTGTGTTAAACAGTCAATGAACTATAGGCTTTAATATCAGTGCAGATCTAATGTACTTTTCCAGTCATTTCCTCTCTGTCCTTTTTTGGTGTGCAACCTTGTTTCAATAAAAGACTCCATGTGGATTTTACAGAACATATGATTGGTGATGTGAAAGAGAAACAAAAGAGAAATTGAGTCCAATTAAAGCAGAAAGTAGTTGTGCCCAAAATAAAAATTAACATTTTTGTTAAAGTCGATTTGTTTTTCTTCATTTCTCCTTTCCCCAGCCTGTTTTTATCCAACTCACAAGTCAATTTATTTTAACTTTTACTTGATCATCGCTATATATCTGTGAAAGGTGAAGATGGCCTGGGCCTGCACAAGCCTTTTCCCAGCCTAAAATATTCATCCATGTTGTAGTCGTTGTCAGCATCTCTGTTGCAAATGGATCAAAAGAAAAATGCAAAAAGCGATCTCTTTTGTAACATATAAAATGTTAGGTTCGTTTGTTTCCTACGAAAAAAGATGACATCATACAAAAGGACATTTCAACCCTGAAACATTGATGTATAGTCAATAGTGAAATCTTTCTGAACTAAGTTTTTATTCAAACACAAACAATTGAAATATTCACAGATATTGTAGCGTGGTGCGGACTAACAGTCAGTTCATGGTTGCTATTGGGTTCCAAAGTACTTACCAAGATGGGAAAATTCATGTATATGAATTACAACTGGGATTTAGAGATCATAGGGAAATTTGCTCTATACAAACCGCAAGTCTTTTGAAATAAAACAACCCATGATTAACTTATCCATCATTAGATTATTCCTTTCTACCATAATCTAGAAGAAAAACAATACAGAAGCCTGCACTATACAAGTATTGTAGATAGGAAATATATCTACAGGAATCCATTCATCACTAGCACGAAGCTTGTCACTTTAAACTTTAAACCAGGGAGTATCATCCCATCCTGTCCTGTTTCCAATTGTTTCTTGTTTCTTACGTTATTAATGTACTTTGATTCATTGTTGTCATTCAAATGTCTGATGAAATTTATGATTGAATAATGTACTGGGCACCTTCTTTGCAAAGATGTTTACTTTCTACTTTGATTTGTTTGATTTTTGTGTTCTCACGTGTTTATTTTTTAATAGAAGAAAGATGAAAATGACTGTTTTGCAGTACATTTCTAGATCTACTTTAACTTTACCTCAGAGGAAAACCATTTGTTAACATCTGTTGAACATCTTCTTTCCCCTTATGTATAATGCATTCATCAGAAGAAATTTTTAGAGATTTTCCATTGATTTCTGTAAGACACCATGTAGTACTGTTAAAAATAAAAACGTTTGAAATCACGTTTATTCCTTTGTCTTATTCTTATGAAAGTTGAATATAATTCTTCTATATAATAGAAGGATACAAACCTGTGCTTTCTTGAAAAGCTTTCATTTGAGGTTTATAACCAATTCCTTGTACTGTATATCTCACCATTTTCATCTTGCATTTTCTTCCAGAAGGTGAAAGAGAGAGAAAGAAAGAAACAGAGATAGATGATATAGATACAGAGAGAGAGAGAAATTAAACATTTTGATAAGGCAAATATTCATCACAAGCCAACTTGAGTTGGATATTGCAACTCAAGATTGGGTTGATGCAGTCGTGTCAATTTTCTTGAATGAAGTAGTTCCTTAGCCTGGAAGAAAGTTTGGTATATCCTCTCTCAAGAAATCACAGTTGAATGCAATAGTCCTGGACATCTATTTCCAGTCTTGTCTTCTTGCTCGCTCTCAGATCTTAATAAGGCATGGAGAATTTTACCTTGGAAGTAAAGAACATTTAGAAGTAATAGCATTTAACCACCTAAGCCAGGGGTAGTCAACCTTGGCTCTTTTATGACTCGTGGACTTCAATTCCCAGAATTCCTGAGCCAGCTTAGCTGGCTCAGGAATTCTGGGAGTTGAAGTCCATGAGTCATAAAAGAGCCAAGGTTGACTACCCCTGACCTAAGCTGTTTCCATTTCAACAGTTCACTGAAAGCTTCAACAGTATCACTGACAGACAACCTCAAGTGCATTCAGGAAAACTTCTGCATTAATAAAATGCTTGAGTTGAACCATGTTAAGTGACAGAGATATGTATCGGTCACTAATAAAAAAACAATCATGATGGTTTTCATATACTTCATAAAAATTCAATTACTGCAATGGATTACTAATGTTACTTTCTATGTAATCCATGGATTGACATAAAATCAGCAACTCTATGGAGTTATTCTAAGAATAATGTCATGATTGGAATATAGTAGACAGAAATTATGGTCTTTTTAATTAGGGCTGAGTGAGATCAGTAACTGCAGTACTGAATTTTTATTTCTGTGAAGCTACATCTTTGGTGAAAGTATAGTTTTGTTCCCTTTTTTGCAAGATGAATTGTGTGAAAACGAGATTATATACATCCTATGACTTTTCTATCTTTCCATGAGACAGTGAGAAATAAGGCAAGATACCCTATAGTGATTCACTGATTAGCGGGAGACTTTATCTGTATTCTTGTGAAAATCTCCTGCTGGACAAAAGGTTATCAGACTCATTAATGAAACACATATCTGGCAATTAGGTTTCTTTCCTCCAGTTCCAAATGGTCTTATCTCCATGGAAATGTTTGCCTTGCAGTCCATCTATCAAGTACAAAATAGTTTTATCAGCAAACTGAAACAAATGGCAGATTCAAAAGGTGTGCCTTTTGGAGGCATTAGCAGTGGAACCTCTCCTTGTAACTTAAACTGAGCCAATAACAGATCACTTTGTGATCCTAAAAATGAGTGCAGATTTGGTTAAAGGGCAAAGGGAGGGTAGAATCTGCAGACAGTTGAAAAGAACAGTTCTGATTCTTATGTTATATAGCCATAAAGTAATAGCAATTCAGGCCACTGGATGCAATCTAATTCACCAAAGCAAGAATGTCATCCAATTTGAAGCAGCTTGGAAGGCCTTGAACTCTAGTGGGTATCAAGGAGTCCTCAGGCAAGATGCAGCTTGGAAGCCATGGCCCAGAAGCTCCCCTTGCACATGCTGATAAGAAGCTTTGGTCAGCCAGTTCTGAAGGATTGGGTGAAATAGCATCATCAGCTTGCATACCAGGACATAACCATGTCAGCCAGCTGGTGCAGAAAAAGATGGAAGGAAAACATTCCCTGGGATGTCCTAGCTGAGGAGCAGGAAAGATGGAATCTTTGCAGCACCTATGCTTGCCCCTCCTCTGCAACCTGCTAATCAAAGGTTGCAACTATTGCAGCAAAAGTATTGGGAAAATTAACTAGAGGGTGAGTTGTACTAGAGGGGTTGGTATAGAGACCATGTAGAAGAGAAGGACAAAGTGGCAAGATGCACTAGCATCTTCTTTGCCCATAGAACCTCACTGGAATTTCCTCAGATTAAAGATGGAACAATCAAGCCCTCCTGGCTTCAGTTCACCTGGGCCACTATGCACTCAAGCTGGCCTCATTGGACTTCCAACCATGCATGAAACAAAACTTTCAGTTACTATATGCCCTTACAAATGACTTCCAGGCCATGGCCCATAATCAGAGTCATGGGCATAGTACAGCAGTGACTTGTGTATTGCTCTCATCCCTTGACTAGCTTAAAGTCAAGTCTATATGTGTAATCTGTTCAATCCAGTCACGACTATCGTATGCTCAATTCATGGATGTGAATCAGTAAAAATACAACCGCTTGTTACTCTTTTGTGATATTGTTACACTAGATAGAACATATCAGGTAACTAACGTTCAGTTTCTTGAAAAATGTCCTTTCAAATTAGGCTTTGGAATTTCTATCTCATTCTTGGAATTTTATTTAGAAATTATTTTCTCTGAGCGTATTGTTCCAAAGGGATGGTATTATACTTTTGTACTACACATCTCACCATAAGTGTCCCTGGTGCCCATGCCTTCTGATACAAAAAGGGGATTTCTTTCCTCCTGGTGTTTCGTTTTGGCATTTAATTGCAGTAATTGAAGGCAGAACTGTAGTAGTTTCCCACCAATATATTTGCACAACCACTTTTAAAATAATTTCCATTAGTTGACAACTTTAAAATTCCATTTCATAGCTCCCTCAGATCCCTTAACCAAATGTAGCTATGAGCCTTTTTGTTTTTTTATTCGTTTGTTTTGGGGGAAAATATTTTTTTATTGTATTGAATAGGTATATTGCAGTGATGGCGAACCTTTTAGAGACCAAGTGCCCAAACTGCAACCCAAAACCCACTTATGCATCATCGGGTGCTGGGTGGGTGTGGCCCATTGGGTGGGCATGGCCCATTGGGTGGGCGTGGCTGCGGTGGTAACGGCAGACTGGGTGGGACTAAAATGTTCAATCAATCAATTCCAACTTTGCAAGATCTTTTTTTTCCCGTGAGAAGTTGAAATTGACTGATTGATTGAACCTTTTTTTTTTTTTTGCACACGGCGGTGGAAGCCTAAAGCAAAAAGGGTTTATAAAACCCAGCTGGGACTGGGACGACGGTGCGCGTGCCCACAGAGAGGGCTCTGAGTGCCACCTCTGGCACCCGTGCCATAGGTTCGCCACCACTGGTATATTGCATAGAAACATGAAAAATAAAACTTGGCATTTTGGCTATTGCAGCTAACCAGTGTTAGTTTACACTTAGTATAGATTCAGAACAGTAAAATATTCTATACACATTAGAAAATATGCATATTTTAAATATAAGATGCTGATTTTCTACTCCCCTACGCTTATCCTGCCATTAAACTCAGCCCTGAGTTGTTTTTTTAACAATATTTTATTAATTTTTTATAATCACAAATCCTTAATATTTTATAAGCAACATGTTGTCTGAGTTCCAATATTTAGCTTACTAATACATGTTAAACTCTTTTCTGTCTACCTTGTTTTTCTAGCCATTGATAAAATGTATCCCATGTTCTGAAGTATTCTGAATCTTCTTTCTCTTTCATTTTCAATGTAAGTTTGTCCATTTCTGCACAGTCCAAAATTTTCTTGATTATCTCTTCCTCTGCTGGTAATTCTTCATCTTTCCAGTGTTGAGCAAATACAATTCTCACCGCAGTTAGTACATTTAACATTAAATATACACATTCTCTCTCATAATTTCCTACAATTATATCTAACAAAAATAATTCTGGCTTAAAATCTACATGTTTTTTTATCATTTTCTCTAGCCATATATGTATTCTTGACCAAAATCTTTTGACTTTAGGGCATGTCTACCAAAGATGATAATATGTGACTGGTTTTTGTCTACATTTTCAACAATTGCTAGACATATTTTTAAACATTTTTGCTAACCGCACAGGTGTTAAGTGCCATCTGTAAAACATTTTATATAGGTTTTCTTTGAAATCCACTGCCTTTGTTATTTTAGACTTTCTTTCCAAAAGGCTTTGCCAGTTTTCTAACTCTGTTGTGCCCAAAGTTTTTTGCCCATGTTATCACTGTTTCTTTAACTTGCTCCTCTTCCATCTTTAAACTTAACATATACTTATACAGTTTCTTAATCAATTTTTCATCTGATGCCAATAGCATCTGGTCAAATTCTGTCTGTTCTTTATAAAAACCAGATGTTTTAGCATCTTTTTCATATCTCATTTGAATTTGCAGATCAATGATAGATGATAGATCAATGTCCTGTTCTTCCAGTTCTTGTCTAGATTTTAGTTTCCCTTCAATATTCAAAATTTGTGTCTTTATAGGTCACAATTTTCTCATAGTTAATTAGGTTTGGGTGAACAAGTGCTCCCATTGTTGAAAACCATCCAGGTATTTTCATATAAATTTTCACTTTTACCTTTTCCCATTCTAGAAGAAGTGTGTTTCTTATATAGTGGTTTTGAAAGTATTTATGTATTTTATTTTCCCATACCATAGGAAGGCATGCCATCCAAGTTGTAGGTCATACCCTTCTATGTATAGTAATCTTTTATGTCTAATCACTTAAATATGAGCCAGCAGTGTGCTACAGCTGCCAAAAAGGCCAACACAGTGCTGGGCTGCATTAACAGAGGGATAGAATCAAGATCACGTGAAATATTAATACCACTTTACAATGCCTTAGTAAGGCCACACTTGGAATACTGCATCCAGTTTTGGTCACCACGATGTAAAAAAGATGTTGAGACTCTAGACAGAGTACAGAGAAGAGCAACAAAGATGATCAGGGGACTGGAGGCCAAAGCATATAAGGAAAGGCTGCTGGAATTGGGTATGTCTAGTTTAATGAAGAGAAGGACGAGGGGGGACATGATAGCAGTATTCCAATATCTCAGGGGCTGCCACAAAGAAGAGGGAGTCAAGCTATTTTCCAAGGCACCTGAGGGCAGGACGAGAAGCAACGGATGGAAACTGATCAAGGAGAGAAGCAACCTAGAACTAAGGAGAAACTTCCTGACAGTTAGAACAATTAACCAGTGGAACAACCTGCCTCCAGAAGTGGTGAATGCTCCAACACTGGAAGTTTTTAAGAAGAGACTGGACAGCCATTTGTCTGAAATGGTATAGGGTTTCCTGCCTGAGCAGGGGGTTG
>NW_015386646.1:899306-908218 GCF_001527695.2 Protobothrops mucrosquamatus | reverse complement strand
CAGGTCCCTTCCAACTTTATTATTATTATTATATAACCATATTAATACAGATGCTTGATAGTATAAAGCCCAATCTGGCAGCCCAAATCCTCCATTTTCTTTCGCTTCTTGTAGCATTTTCAAACTAATTCTGGCTTTTTTTCCTTGCCAAATAAATTTCAAGATCAATGTATTTAGTTCATCAAAGAATATTTTTTCCAGTTTTATAGGTATTGTTTGAAATAAAAAGAGTAATTTTGCTAAAATATTCATTTTCCCCGTTGCTATTCTCCCTAACATTGAAAGTTGTAGATTTTTCCATTTTTCCAAGTGTAGTTTTATTTGTTTTAATAATTTTACATAGTTATCTTCTTTTATTGTTGCACATCTTGCTGTTAAGTGTATCCCCAAGTATTTAACTTTCTTAACTATTTGAAGATCTGTTTTTTATGACAGTTGATTTTTTTTGTTTATCTGTAAGGTTTTTGGTTATCACTTTGGTCTTTTCTCTATTTATTTTCAGTCCTGCCACTTCTCTAAATTCTATCTTTTTCAGAAGTTTGAGGCTTGTCAGAAGCGGCTCTTCTAATATAAAAACCAAGTCATCCATGAATGCTTGTAGTTTGTATTTTTCATCTTTTATCTCCATTCCTTTGATTTCTGAATTTTGCTTAATATTTCTATTCAATACTTCTAGTGTTAATATAAATAATACTGGGGATAATGGACATCCTTGTCTTGTCCCTTTTTAAAAAATTAAAATTTGTCTGTAAAATCTCCATTTACAATTACTTTAGCTATTTGTCTATGATACTTTTCTTAAATTATATTTATAAAGTTTTCTCCAAAGTCTATTTCATTTATTTGTTGAATCATAAATTGCCAATTTATGTTATCAAAAGCCTTCTGTGCATCTAGGAATATTAGTGCCATCTGCTTCCCTGGGTGCATTTTATAGTATTCCAAAGTATCTAAAATCATTCTTAAATTATTTTTTATTTGTCTCTTAGGTAAAAATCCATTTTGGTCTGTATGTATATATTCAATCAAAATATCTTTAATCTTTCTGCTATTATTGAAGCAAAAATGTTATAGTTCACATTTAATAGGGATATTGGTCTATAATTCTTTATCTGTGTCAAGTCTGAATCTTCTTTGGGTATTAAAGTAACGTTGGCTTCTATCCAAATATTTGGTATTTTAACCTCTAAGAGTACCTCATTGCACAGTTCTTTCATTAATGGGCTTAATGTATCTTGTAGGCATATATAGAAAACTCTGCGGGTAGCCCATCTGAACTGGGGTCTTATCATTTTTTTGCCTTTTTGTGGCTTCCGTTACCTCCATCACTAATATTTTTTCATTTAGCATGTTTTGGATATTCTCTGAAATTTTTGGTAAGTCAGCTTTTTTTTGTATTGCTTTATTATTTCTTGAGAAGTTTCTTCTGTGTCATAAAATGTCTGATAAAAGTCTTTGATTATTTTTTTAATTATGTCATTTTGGAGTTGTAAATTGTCTTTTGAATTTTGCAATTTGTTTATCAATTTTTTCTCTCTTTCTTTTTTCAGTTTTCAGCTAACCACCTATCTGGTTTATTAGCTTTTTCAAAGAATTTTTTTTTTTGCCCTTTTAATTTGTTGGATCATTTTTTTCAGCCTCTGCTAAATTTAATTTATGTTTTATTATTTCCATTTACTTTTTAAGAGTTTTCTTTTGTGGATCTCTTTGTTGTTCAGATTCCAATTTTATAAATTCCTCCTTTAACTTTGTTTGTTGTTGCTTTTTTCCTTTATTCTTTTTCTCCATGTAAGTTATAGCCAGACCTCGACGTCAAAACCAAAAGTCAAGCCCTGAGTTTCTTTGTTGTTATTTGTATCTATATTCTCAACAATTAATATGTGCATTTGACAGGGAAATCCACAGACTTTTCATTAAATATTCATCTTTTCAGTAATGATTAATAGTGAAAGTATTCACATCAGAAGTTAAGCCATAATCAGAAAAAACTTTGTTAGCTTCTAGAACATGGGAGTGGAAAGAGACAAGCTCTTAGAGAGTTCAAAGTAACTTGTTTCATTATTAGTCTTCGTTGAACAGAGATGATGGGGAAAGGTTAGCATAAGGCCATCAGCTGATACACCAGTTGACAGGTTTTATTTAAGGCTTCTCATATTGGACTGGCATATGTGACACATGTTCTACCTTAATTGGACTGTCATATGTGACACATGTTCTACCTTAAGCTAGTTATTTTTGTAGGGGAGCAAAAGGCAGTGATTTATTTTTCAACTTCATACCTGTATGAAACAATTTAAGTTGGATGCAATTCAATGTATACATATGAGCAACAAAGTATTGGTGGAGGAAGGAGCAGAGACATGTCCTTGCTGTCTTTATACAACATTCTCCTGTATATTGTGAAAAAAGTGATTGGTATTATAATTATTTTAAATAAACTATTTTGTTCTTTCATCATCAAAGCTCTTTCATCATCAAACAGCTTTATGTCTTAACGGACTCAATGATTAGACCATTCACACATAAAAACAGGAATGTACAGTATATTCCAAACTCAAATTATTCCAAATATTCAAAACAAATTGTCTGGTGTTCCAGAGCTCAATGCAAAACTGGGTGTTTAAGTTGTCAACCCCACTAGAGGGACCAGATTAGGAAATCAACTCCACAGGAAGGCTAAAACTACTTTTGTTGAGATTGGCTACAATAACAGAATCTTGAAAGTTTGTGGTGTATCTCTTCCTCCTTTTCTACTTATAGTTCACAAATGAATCTGTGCCCAAGTCACTGCCCAATATTACTTCATTGTTCTAGACTTTAAAAAATTGGTTTAGCCCATTTTGCCTAAATGATGAATGATTCCTCTATATTTCTGTCAAAATAATCTTCCATCACAATTTCCCTTTCTTTACAAAGGACAGTGTTAGTACCTCTAAATGTTGGTGTCCTAGGCCAGTGCTACTCATCCTTAACCTAAAGAACCTATTTATATCTATACCTCTTATGTTAGGCATTTAAATACATTTTTCTGATGTGTTTAGTATCCATAGGTTTCATTAACCTCTCAAAGGGGTCCATTTAACAAAAAAGTCAAGAACCCCTTCTTTGCTGAATATCCAAATGATTTCTTCATCCACAAAATTGGTGGTGAATTTTGAAATCCCATTCCTTCTGAATTATACTGCATTTATGTGAATTTCTCATTCAGGGGAGGCCTGATATATCTATTCAAATGAAAATTCAAATGAAAGGATTTGTGTTAAGTCAGATCATAGGTTGCATTTGCTTCCACAATAGTCATCGAGATACTTAGGGGTAATTCATAAGCGACACATGAGTGCAAATTCTTCCAGCCATGTCTCCTAGTAATATTATCAAGTATACTGCTGCCATTACTGGAGATCAGATACATAGAGATACATAGGCATATATAAAATCCATCACAATGCCTTTATCACTATAAATTTTAAAGGTAACCACAAGGAAGGAAGGAAGGAAGGAAGGAAGGAAGGAAGGAAGGAAGGAAGGAAGGAAGGAAGGAAGGAAGGAAGGAAGGAAGGAAGGAAGGAAGAGAGGGAGGGAGGGAGGGAGGGAGGGGAGAGAGAGAGAGAGAGAAAGAGAGAGAGAAAGAAGAAAGAAAAAGAGAAAGAAAGAAAGAAAGAAAGAAAGAAAGAAAGAAAGAAAGAAAGAAAGAAAGAAAGAAAGAAAGAAAGAAAGAAAGAAAGAAAGGCCTTCTGTCCAATGTGTTGTTTGGAAATGCATCCATCAGCTCAGGAAAGATATGTCTGTAGAACTGAATTTCCTCCAAAAAACAAATTATTTTCTTTGTGATGATTTTTCTATATTTCTTAAGATGTAGTTAGCATTTTGTAACAGTGAAGACACTGTTAAACAACTTTTCAAGTTGAAGTGAATCATATCTATAAGATCATCTGGTCCACATATTTGAACATTCTCACAGAACTCTAGAAGGCTAATCAAACAGGGCTTATCATTACAAAAGTCTATTGATTCTTCTTTAGCACAGTTAGCCCTTTATGCTTCATAATCTTGTATTAAATAATGTACAAGGATTAATGTTGATTAATTGTGAATTCCCATGGATTAAAAGATTGCAGTTCCTTAGTTCCTCTGTAAAGCGCATTTTAAAGAAACTCTTATATTGTCCATTTCCCAATCATGGTCAATCTTACAGACATGCTATTTGTTAGAAGATAAGCAATTTCACATTTTGGCTATTTAGAACTCTCTGATGGGTACAATCTGGACCTGGTGGTTTGTTTGTTCTCATTTTGTCAATTACAATGTCACTACTATTTCCATCAACTCCTGAGATACCAGCTGTAGTGATGATATCTGTGCTATATTTTTTTTTGAAGTGAAGATAGATGCAAATAATTCATTCAGCTTCTCTAATATTGCTATCTATTTTCCACCAAGACTTGAATTCCCTTGTCTTCCAGCAGCCCAAGCTGGTTTCTGGTTTCTTGTGCAAAGATTTTTATTTTTATGTATTTATTTTGTGTTGTGGGCACCATGCTGCTGAATATCTTTTTTTAAAAAAAAAATTTCCCAGCTTGGATGATGAAGATGTCAACAATTACATTTGTATCCAAGCCTTATGCTTACCACAATAAAGCAAAATACAAAATGTAATATACAGTAATTAAAATTAGTATCATTCACATCTTTTAACAGTTAAAGGCTTCGTGAAAGAAAAATATTTTTAAAAAAACTAAGATAATTGAAGCAAAGACACTGGGGAAGACAATCCATAGCTTGTGTTCTATCATTAAGAAGGCCCTATCTACCAGATAGTTCAGCTTCTTTCAACTGCAGCAACTTCAATGAGACCCTCCTAACAATCTTACTATTACACAGATTTATGGTGGATTTCTTTAGTGCTAGTATGCTTTGTTTCTCTAGGAGGCTGCCAGGAAGAAGCAGAATCACACACACACACACACAGAGAGAGAGAGAGAGAGAGAGAGAGAGAGAGAGAGAGAGATCTGTACCCTTATGGAACCCTATGACTCCACATAGTTTTAAGGCAGTGTTTCTCACAGCTGGCTGTGGAATTCTGGGAGTTGAAGTCCACATGCCTTAAAATTGTCAAGGTTGAGCAACACTGGCTTAAGGGAAAGCCAATAGAAGCTTTTTATTTATCCGACTTGTTCAGACAATGTCATAGTAGGCCAGTAGAAGGCTCTGTGCTACAAGCAAAAAAGGCCATTATCATCTGGTTTATCTTCTGTTTGTCTGGTGAACAACCTGGCTATTAATCTGCCTACACAACTGCCTTCAGACACAATAGCAAAGTGATTAGAAAAGGATGCTACAATAAATTAACTATATTACTGTAAAGCTATGAGCATAACATCTGTGATGTTTCTTTGCCCGGCAAGAATTTTTCTAATCTGTGCAATCATAAGCTTCGCAAATTTCCACTGCTCCAGGTAAGTCAATATTGTTTTTCAGACAACTATTAGAACAGAGACATGATAGATAATGGTATTTAGTGTGACTTTCTGCGATTTTTAATGTTTTTTTTTCCCTAGTAGTTGAGGCATTCATTTTGGAGTTACCTATGGCTTAACAAAAGAAACCCACTATATTGAAATTATTGGGTTGCAAAGTGGCATGGATCTTAACAAATGTGTTACCTATGGGACACCGAAATCTGTGAAATCACTTGTCAGTAAAATATTATATCAAAATGGATTCGGTAGTACATTAACAAGATAGATTTAAATTTCAAGTCTCACACTTAAACACAAATAAAAATTTGGATGTTGTATTTAGCATGCTTTTATATTCTGTCTTGTCATACTGATGCCTCTAATATGTGCCAGAATTTATATTTATTTTGTCCTAGTTTTCAAACAATTATCATTCCAATAATTTTATAAGTGCCTTTTTTTCTTGAAAACTAAAACTCCTACAAATTACCATAGCAGGTTAAAGTATTTAATGTACTGTATATGTATTGAAATATATATAACTTCTTTCAATAGCTTGATTATAAAGCCAGCACTTAAGAGAAATTTGATCATTGTAATATGAAATTAATATGGCCATAAATAGCATCTATGGTAAATGGTTTAGGCAGCTGAGCCATGAATTTCTCTTCCTTTCTGTATATTCCTGTTTCCATTTTTCTCTCCCCAAAACAGACACTTAACATACTGTTATCAACTGGATATTTTCTATTCTCAGAGGTTTCTTTTTTGGGCAAGCAGTCTTTATGTCTTTCTTTGTTTTTCTGATAGTTGTGGTTATGTGGCTTCCTTATGACATTAATAGTTCCCTTCTGGAGCTGCATTCATGATTCCAGTCAAGCTGCAAATGTGTATATAACACAGAGCAACCGATAGAGGAGTCAGCTATGGAAAAATGGTGGCGTATGCATTGTCATTCAGTTGTTATAAGCAATGATAGGAAAATGAAGAACTGTTAGATCACTGACTTTCTGTTGCTGCAAAAAAAGGGCTGTCGTGAATAACGGCAGCTACCATTTCCTCAGCCATGCAAAACAAAAAAAGCATGTCGATCTGCTGATTTATGGAGGGCTTGAATCAGGACTTGGTGTGTAGTGTGGCTTCTGAAGAATTCAGAATTCAGAGTCTTAACAATATCAAAATCTCCAAAGAGACATGCTCTCCTGTTCTTTCTGGCTGGATCCTGGAACTCTTCGACTGAACCATCAGAAAACACAATTGCCATTTTATTCCAAAGAACACAAATCAGAGTCCAAGCAGAAGAAAACTTGAGACACGTTCCTCACAACTCACCATAAATCCTTACGAACAGGAATGGCCAGCCTATAAGTCACATATACTTCTTAGGTCCATTTGAGTGCCACCTCTCAGCCCAACTCGCACCGTTAATATTTTACAGGAAAAATGCTAATCTTTTGTGACACCCTCATTTTTTGTTAAAATGGCAATGAAAATAACTATTAAGTTTCTAGTGTGCTTAACACAACTATTTCCCCCAGGTTCTCCCAAATCAGATATCATTATGTTAATATTGGTTTAGAGTTGGCTCTAGATGAGATGGGTGGCACGTAAATATAATAAATAAATGATAAAATATTTCCAGCATTCTTTGTTTCAAAAAGATCCTTGTATTTCCTTAGAAAAAGCCCATAGCAATATTTAAAAAGAGAATGAGAGACAAGAATTGGACAGAGACATTAGAAAACACCAACCAAACACCATGAACGCCAACTAGCAATCAGAAGACACGATGAAAACTCTTTAATTTCATAACACAGGGACAGATTCAACTATCATTTCAACTGGGAAACTGTGAGCATCCTAGACTAAGTCAAGTCCAAAACCTCCAGAGAATTCCTAGAGGTCTGGCGTTCAGACAAATCAACCGTCAACAGGCACATAGAAATAAACTGTAGGAGATGCCCAGGCCGAGCCTGAGGGAGGGGTCAAACACATCATCAGTCATGACTCCCTTCATACCCACAAGAGATCTAAATCAAGCCACCTTGAATTCCTTCTATTCTTAACTCCCGCTAATTTCCCTTGACCGTCAGTAATTCAGATTCTTGTAGAGATCTTAAGTTTAGAATAAATCTTTATACACGTTTGAACTGCCTGGATCTCCTGATTTCCCTGGTGCTTGACATAAACAACATCTACATTCCACTCAAAGAGACAATCAAAAAACCTAAAAGGAACAAAAAGAGCAAAGCACCTCCTCACCAGTAATCAACATCCAGATGAGCAGAAATTTACAAAAAGATTATCACAAGATTAACACTACATCTAATCAAGAAGTAAATAATACCCCAATCAAGGAACTACCAATTCCGACAAACAAGCTAACAGCCTAATCAAGGAACCACCAAAAACACTCCCACTAACACTGACAAAGCAAATCCCATTCCCTTCTAGATTGATGATGTTACCTAGTTTGGTAATGAAACATCTGCAAGAAAACCACTGAGCTTAGAGAGCACCAAGGAGCCCATACTATGTAAAAGAGGAAGAGCAGAACTGGGCAGGGCTTTAGTGAGATTTTCTCAATCATCAAATCTTATTGAGCTATAAAACAGGACCACCACTTAATCCAGGATCCTGATTTTGTTTCAGTTCCAAAAGAAACCTTTGCCTCTTTTTCCTTCTATTCCGAATGAACAGTTTTCTCTGTGTATCAGTAAAATTCAAGAGCAACCAAAATAATTATAATATTATCAAGGCAGGAAGATAAGGATGATCCTGATGATCAATATCATGATCATAATGTATAGTTGGAGTGTTGGACCAGGATTAGAAAAACCCAAGTTCACCTTCATTATGGGCCACAAAAGTTTGTTAGATGGCTTTGGGCTAGTCACTGTCTCTCAGCTCAACCTATTTCACAGGGTTGTTCTATAGAAAAGGGGAAGAACTCTGTATTGACTGAGTTCCTGGAGAGAAATATTTTTAAGTGTCTGTGACTCTTATTTGAAGAACTTACGTCCATTTTGTGCAGATAGAGTTTTTCTGTACCTTCAGTAAACAATGCTATTACCTCTTCAAGGCAGGAGATAATAACAGAATCTTGAGTGCCTGACATATATTCCCTCTCTTTTCTCTAATATCAAGAAAATTGAGGTGGGTTAATCTTTACTTTCTTCATCATCCCCTTCTTCTTTCTAGAGCTAAGAAGAACAGCTACTGCATAATTTCTTCAAGGCCATCTCTGTATTCTTCTACGTATGTGGAGCTGGGTTTTGAGCCAGCATTTCTGCATCTCCATATTGTATATTCAGGAAAGTTCCTACCATGTGTAACATGCAGAAGATGAGTTAAACAATGAATAAACCCCAGTTGAGCCATGCTTAGGTGATGTCACAATTGTTCGGCCAGTGGCTGGTTATGACGTCATTTGTCGGCCGTGACCAGGGGGGC
>NW_015386646.1:883668-899003 GCF_001527695.2 Protobothrops mucrosquamatus | reverse complement strand
TTATTATTATTATTATTATTATTATCTTCTAATTTTCCTTTTGTAGTTCTTGTTCTTCTTGTTTGAGTTTCATTTACCTTTTTGTTGTATACCAATGGCACTTTGTCCAATAGTTCACACATCTTCACTTCCGGTATAACAGATGGAGTATAGTATAGAAAAATGGCCATCTAATTGATAACCCATTATCGGTGAATTCTTCATCATACCAGCAAGCATAATTGGCATTCATGTGGTGGAGCTGTTATGCACAGCATTTCCTGGGCTCAGTGTGGGTGTGCAGCTTGACCTTCATTGCAGGGGGAATTGCAAAAAAAAAAAAAAAATCCTTGGAAGGTACTTCGAAGTGCTTGGCCTTGATTGACGGGAAGAGAATAAAGGATATAAATGGACATACGGTATATATGCTTTCTCCCAACGAATGTAGTGGCAGACAGGATGATTCTCTTCAGCTCAATAGAGCTGACGTCAATGTGACCAAAGGCAGATGGCGCCGCTCTTCAAGCCAGGTGGTGCAGCCTATTGACTGTCTTCTTTCCAGTTGGTCATCATGGACTGCTTGTGATGCTTGCCAGAAAAAAAGGGTAAGTCTGCTTGGAGTCTAAAATTAGTTAACTGTTTAATACACAGTTAATTCTGGTATACTAAAATGTGGAGCTTGGCACTATAAAACTGATCGTTGTCATGTCCACAGGACTTCCTTTGGGTCTCACCCACCAACATCGCTGCTTTTAATATTCATTTCTTCATCCTTTTTCATTCAGCTGACCAATACCCTGGGCAGGTGCTTCCCATGTTGACCACAGCAACAAAATACAGATGGTCCTTGACTTATGACCGTAATCAAGCCCAAAATTTCCATTGTTAAGAAAGACAGTTGTTATGCCTCATTTTACAATCTTTCTTACCATAGTTGTTAAGTGAATCACTTGCAGTTGTTAAGTTAGTGACGTGGCTAAGTGAATCTAGCTTCCCCATTGACTTTGTTTGTCAGAAGGTCGCAAACTGTGATCACATGACCCTGGGACACTGCAAGTGTCATAAATGCATTGCCAAGTGTCCAAATTTTGATCACATGACCGTGGGGATGCTAAAATGGACGTAAGCCTGAAACACAGTTACAAGTCAGTTTTTTCAGTGCTGTTGTAACTTAGAATGGTCACTAAACGTATGATTGTAGGTCATAGAATACCTCTATACAAGGATCTATTTATTGTAATTTTCTTCTTCTTAAAAGAAATGAAATAAAGTTAAAATAAATGCAGTCCAGAAATAGGAACCTTGGTTCCTTTTGGTGAATTCTCTAAACCTGTCACATTTATTCCTCAGGATTATTCTTCCTCAGTTCCTTGCCTTCTCTATGACACCCTCAAAGCTGCTCTGTTACCTTTGGGCTGTTTAGCACCTGCATGTGTGATCTCTTTTCAGAGACTTTTGCTTTTCTAACAAAAAATATTCCAATTCCTTAAAATTGTTGATAGTCTAATTTATGTGAATGTGAAAACTTTTCCTTCCCTCAGAAAGTGGTCTCCAGGCATTTTTCCGGCTTTCTTTCCTAAACATAAGAAAGTTCAGATACTCCCATACAAACATGCCTTCTCAAACCATTGGTCTTACAGAATTCCTTGCCACATTCATGATATGGTATAAATACTATTATTTTAACAGTAAAATATTTTAGGCATTCTGTCATAATACAATCATAGTAAATTGCAAAACTGCACTTTATTAGCATCCCTTGCTCTCTTAAACATGCAGAGTAACAACACTCCCAGCTTTAAAGCAAACTGCTTTAAAAGACAAAAGTAACAATTTGTAAATGTGACAGAAGTCTTGAGGAACACTGATTTTATGGTCCTATTTGAACTCTTCAGGCTATATTGCATAAGGCACAGAGCCTTTAGAAGGAGCTATCCTGCCTTCCTGTCTTATCCAGAATGAGGTTGGCAAGCCATTGTATTTTCGCCACTTACGCTGAAGCACTCCTGATATAGAACCCATTTGTGTTAAGTGACCTCAATTTCCAGTTTTTGACTAAGAGATGATGACACGCAGCTGCTCATTTTTCATCGTTGAGGTTTTTTCTTCCTACCTCGCAAGTGCCTCCCGACCAAGGCTTTTGATTGTTACAACATTAGTGGCAAAATTCCCATTATTTTCAAAAGTGCAGGATAATCTTTTCCTGTCACCACACTAAGACAATCATTTTCACAATCCCATTCCTCACCTTTGCTCAAAGCCAAAGCTTACATATCATTATTTATCATCATTATTCTTTGCGATTGGAATAGCAGCTCAACCCTTTATGGCCACTAGATTTGATTCCTCCTCTTTGTTACAAGAATAACCTTAGAAAAATAAATAGAGTACGCTGAGGAAAGCAAAGATAATACTGAGCAAGTAACTGAGATGGATCTATTATTTGCAAGCATTTGCATTTCAAGGCTACACAATTTCCAGTACTTTTTCAGTAGCTGTTTAGCAAGGAGTTAGAAATATGCGATCTAACATTAAAAAAAAATGGATTTTCTCCATTGCTCCAGATATCCCCCATAGAACTATAGTGAAGGAATTACAGTGAAGGTGTCAGTGGAAACAATGCATTACTTTCACATCTTATAGTCATTCTGTCAAAAAGGTGGATCAGCATAAGGATGAATTCATAGCAGATGTGAAACTAAAAAAAGGTTCCCGTGAATGTATTTGATTTATTTATCAGATTTATATAACTGCAGTTCTCACCAAAAACAACCTGAGACATGCATGAATTTCACAGTCAGTTTATGACAAGCAAACTAGGTGGGAAAGTCAGAAGGAATCCACAAATTGCAGTCATGTGATGTTGCACTTAATGACTCAAAGTGATTTGCTTAACAACCACAGCAGAACTGACATTATGAGTCACACGATGGTCACATGATGTTTCACTTAACAGCCCTGTCACCTAGCAACCAATTTGCCAGACCCAATTGCAATCAGTAAGTGAGAACTACCGGTAAGGTTATCAGATGAGATGGAAGCTTGAACAGAAAAGCAGATGTCATTCAATAAGAACAGATCACGAGATCTAGCTGCTCAAACAATAGCATAGAGGGGAGTCTTTGGAGTCATTCAGCCAAATGAGCTGTCTTGAAAGATGTACTCTGCTTATTCCTTGTTAATCCATGGGGCAAAAGATAATTGTGAAGGTGTGATGTTTTGTTAGCGTGTCACTTCAATGGATGAGCTCTCCATCCTGCTGTCATTATCAGACCAGCTGTCTAAGTAATCTAATTGCTGATCATAGAATTTTTGTAGCTAGAAGCAAAGTATAATTGGCTTCCTACATTTTCATCACTTTGTCAGTAGGCAAAATGCTATCCAGAATGCCAGTATCTGAAGCAAGTGCAAACTCTTGCACAATATTTTTCCTCTTGTTTTCTGATTTTCTTTTGTATTTATTACTTTTGGAGTAAGTTATGTTCCTAAAAGGTATGTAAGAAGTATGTAGTACTGTTTTCGTCTGGGTTAAAATTCAAGGGTTCTTTCCTAGACAACCATCTACTATACTGAGAAGTCACCTTAGCAGAATAAAGTGCTTGATGTATCTTATATTTAGTTTGCTCTGAAGTAAGGCACGGAGGTTGAAAGCTAAATTGTCCTCTCACACACATAGAAGCCCAGACAGCTTAAACACCAGCATTTCCAAGATCATGGGTAGACCAAAGAATACATTGGATTTTTAATTCACTATGGAACCTTCTTAGGATTAAGTAATCAAGGATTCAATTCCCATCTAAGACGTAACTTGCTATGCTTACACTTTTTCTCAAAATACCCTTCACATTATACAGTATGCATAGACAAGTAATTCTATATTAATTCAGAATTATTAAAAATTATTCTATGTTACATTTAGAAAACTGCAATCAAATTACATCTTGTATCCCAGAACAAAAAGAGAGAGAGCTCTTTTACATTTCCAGTATACATGTTGATGTTCCAACTAGCAAAGATCTATACCCATGGCTTTTAATTTAGGAGGGCTGGAATTCATAATATCTATTCTACTACAGTACAGATTTGCCCATGTGGAACAGCCTTCTCAGTTCGGCGGTGACCCGTGTGATTACACTGACAATGAAAATGAAGACTGTGTTATAAACAGACCTTGCAGTATTCCTCGGTGTGAAGGCTTTCTCTGTGCCACAGGTTAGAGAATTGGAGGGCAGGGCTCCTTAATTAAAAAGTAGTGGTTAACTGCCTATCTGTTGAATTAGATTTCCCTCAAATGGATTGAATGGAATATGGAGGGTTTTTTTTATTACCTTGTGTGTCACAAATGAATGTTGATCTTGTTTGCTTGACGGACATCATATACAAATATGACAGCAGAATCTGTGACAAGAATGGATCACACAGGCAAGTAGAACCAATAGGTGAATAGCCAAAAAGAGGCTATATTTATGGAATCATATTTGTTATCTAACCATTCAATTATTTTGTAAAGAAGTGTGCCTGTTATTAATTCCCCTCACACGTTCTCTTGAAAAGGCACATCTAAATGAGAAAAAGGATCACATAATTTCTGTCACATCCCTGATGAACATTTTTAGGTTAAATTAAATCAAATTTGATTGTACATTAACATTTTCAAACAGCCTACATGACAGGATTTTGAAGGCTTAATTTCTGATCTGATGGATTATAAAATGCAATAAGAATAACTGTCTTCCCAAGTGATTGCTGACTGGCTATACACTGCTAATTAGAAGCAAAAAAACCTTTTTTATTTTCAAGAAAGACTTTAAGTACAATCATCAGCATTACTTGTGTATTAATTTTCTCTGAACCACCTTTGTTCATCAACCTTCACTGTGAAACGACAGGGTGGATTTATAAAGGCCATTACTGTTGAGCTTTCTGTGGCTTTGTCGCTTAAAAATTTAACATTCTGCTTTTCCTCAATAGTGCAGCAATAGCAACTTTTTTAGACTTTACCGAAAAAGCTTCAGGCTGGAATTTGCTGTGGTTGATAAAGGAATGCATGAAACATTAAGTTGCTAAGGTCTGTGTGAAGATTACAAAGTGTACATAAGTTTGTCACATAATCTACTTGAATGCCATTCTGCTCAAGACAAAGAGTATAACGAAGCGGAGGTATGGATTGTGTAGGGTTAAATCAGATTGGCTTGAAAGATCTACAAACATGGAAAAGGAAAATATACAGCAGTTATTAAGCTGGAGTGTGAAAATGTAAAATGAATGTCAGAAACGAAGTTTTGAGAATGAAGAACTCCTTATCAAGAAGAGCTTGAAGACTTGGTTCTGCCAACTCATGTGGGGATCAAAGAGCACCATGCAAACTTGGCAGTGGTTGGTACCTTGAGGTGGTCCTTCTGCCTTTTCATGTATTTTTATTTTTGTTTGTACTAGTTTTTCATCCTGTTTTAATTCTAATTGTGTCTTTTTATATGGTTTTATGATTTTACTATAAACCTCCTAGACTAGAGCCACTTAGTGAGATGGGCAGTGTTTAAATTTGATAAATAAATAAAATATTTAAAAAGATGGTTTCTCCAAAATTCATAGTTGGACAATATATTTATTAGTCTCCATGCATATGTTACCAAAAACCATGGAAACTTTTGAGTTATTCAGGCTCATCACCAGGCAAAGGGTTATAAAAATAGGTATGGAAGGGGGGGGAGTCTAAAATGTAGGCCAGAAGTTTCAACCAGGAAGTCTATAATTTTCAAACAGTTTTCATATAAACACTGAAGACGGAATGCATTAGATACTGTAGACTGTTATTGCTGTTAGATTATACTTAATGTTCAGAGATGAAGAAAACATTTGCTTCTATCAGGTTTGGACATAGAAAGTCAATCATATTTTTGTGATTTAAATATCTGGTAGAAAATGGACCAAAAGCCATCAACTGGACTCCATTTACATAGATTTGAAGTTAGAGATAGACATTTCAAATTAAAGCATCTTTTAAACAGTGGCCCTTTTCTGTTGTAATATTGTGTCAAACTTCATACCAGCATACCAGGACAGATGAAAAACCACAAAGTGTTTCTTTAACACATTAAATAGTTAATGTGTGGACTCTGATGCTCCAGTAACCAAGTTATAAGAGCTGTCAACTTCAGCTATCTTTAAGGATAGTTCTGATTATTCTTGGTGAATGTATTTTAGCTCTAGAACTGGAGGCACTTTTTCTCACAGTAGAGAAGATAAGGAGAAAGATAGTAGGAGGGTTAGATCTGGCAAAAGCAGAAGTAAAGGACTTTTGATTAGGCTAGTAGGCCATTACAATAAAAATGCACAGATGTCAGCTGCCCTCCTATCCTTCGCAACACTGAAGTACAGAAACATCTTTTCAAATAAAGACGTCAGTATTCAGAACAGCTTTTGGCTAGAGGGTTGAATGATGCCAATGCAGATTCCCATGTACCAGTAAACACTCCATTAATGGACTATTTGGGGAAGATGGGTTCATTAAAACCAAATGTCTGTTATCTATGTTTGTTTATATATTAAACCAATGTATATAGCCTTCCATCTCACAAACAGCAACTCTGGACAGTGTTAAAGTCTGAATAGGATTTTTCAAGCCCGCAAACATACTTGAATAACAATAGCACCTAGACTTATATACCACTTCACAGTGCTTTACAGCCCTCTCTAAGCGGTTTACAGTATCAGCATCTTGCCCCTAACAATCTGGTCCTCATTTTACCAACCTCAGAAGGATAGAAGACTGAGTCAACCTTGAGCCAGTGAGACTCGAACTGCCGAACTGCTGGCAGCCGGCAGCCAGCAGAAGTAGCCTGCAGTACTGCATTCTAACCATTGCGCCATCACAAAACATATAAGGAAAAAAATGGTTGTAGTTCAGGAGCAAGATAGTGTTCAAATGATTCTGCAAACACAGATATGGCAGATTGATGTGCCAAGACCACAATTGTGAAGTCATGTAGATGTTCTGAATCAGAACTCATGAAGACCAGAGTCAGAACAAACTCTTAGCTTTATGGACCTACAGTAAGGGGCTTTAAGAGGCAAGCAGCACACTAGGCAATGACTAAGAATCTCCCTAGACACTAGGCAACTATACTCTTCTTTTAAGTCCAGCAAATTTTGTCCATTAAATGCAGAGTCTGTTAAATATGCAGTCCATCTTATGGTAAGTTCCAGATGGTCTTTTTAAATGCAATATAATCTGCTTCTAATCATAAAAATGATTCTGAAAACAATGCTTAAAAATGTGTGCCTCCCTAAACAACACTTAAGTGTAGGGAGATAAACAAGAGTTTTCAATGGAGCTAAAATGACTGTGGGATCTGCATGTATTGAAAGCCTAGGAATTGCATTGATTAACCTGCAAAGTCTGTCCAATGAATAACAAGTTTATTCTGGGTTTTAGGCCGATGCATCAATCGTAGGCTGCTTTGCAATGGAGATGATGACTGTGGAGATCAATCAGATGAAGCTGATTGTAAGAAGGTATATCAGAGGTGCAATCAGGTTTTGGAACAATTTTGGGGAATACAGAGGCTGTCAAGTGGGTAAGTGCAGAATTAATCCCAAATTTAATAACTGATTACTAGGACTGGGTTAGAAGGTTAAAGCCATGAAACATTGACAACATATGAGTCCATATCAGGTGCAAACCAGCTTTCCATGGATCATTCATAAAACTATTCCATTATTACAGTCTGTTTTTAAATGTATTAAATGTATGTATGTTGTACATATATTTCACTAAATGATAAAATGTGCAATATTTTAAAGAAATACACACACACACACACACATATATATATATAAAGCATACTGTTTTGCTCATTTTATGTGCACTGAACTGATTATATGTTTAATTCCTTCTCACCCCTATGGGTGGTACATGCCTTCTACATATTCCAGTCTGTACCACAGAGGGTTTTGCAGAATATTTTAGCTGCTTCCCACATTTTTTCTTTCTTAGTTTAGGGTTTTTTTCCCCCCTAATGTATTTCCTTTACGTTGGTTCTTATTAATTTTTATTTTTACTTTAAATTGAAAGATCGTTTTATTAAGTGTATATACTGAGAACATAAAACAATACGAAGTATTTCAGCTCTCTGTATCAAAGAATGACTTCTTACTCCTAGTGTTATTCTCCCACTATGGCAGGGTCCACTTAGTTAGAGTCTAATGGTGGGCTACGAGGTCCTTACTGCAGAAGTAAAAAGGCACTTTCTGCAGAGCTATTACCAATGTGAAATCTATTGACTCTCTACCTGTTTCTTTTATTCCCAGCTTTAATGCTTTCACAAATAATCTAGAAGGGGTGATTTTAGACTATAAATATTATGCAGGAGCATGTCGGCCACAACATATTGGTACCTTTGGTTTTAGAAAACCATATAATGTAGAAAGTTATTTGGCTGAGGTGAGTAGCTAAGAATTAATTCTTACATCATTTGAAAAGACTCAATAATCTTCTTCACTAAGATTCAACTAATTTTAAATCATTGATTTATTTCACCTATTTTAATATTGATTCCTGAGATTGATTTACCGTATATAATATATTTGATATGCTCTATTAAAGTAAAAAAAAAAAAAGAATCCACCGCCTACCTCTATATTTTGTTTTACATTGAGTTGTTTTAGCTGGGTTTCAGATGATTTGAGCCTTCTCAAATATTATCTGTCAACCTATCACCCAGAAGGCCACTTCAAAGATCCTTTGTTGGAACTGAGTATGCCCTTCTGTATATCCTTCCTATAGGGAATTAGAATCAGGTAAAATACTTTGAATAGAAAATGGACAGGGCAACAATCTTTGCGATTCTTAAACACCTGGAACAGATTTTCAAAAGGCTCACGATGTTGCAGGTGGAACTAAGAATCAGAAAACATCTGCTATGTGCAAATATATAGCCAATCTACATTTTGAATAGGATTACTCTTTTAAGTTTAACAACTTCTTTAACAACTTCTATGAACAAGCAGTATTCCTACAATATTTGCATTACTTATTGCACTAAGCCACATACAACCTATGCTTAAAGACAATTATTCATGTAAAATTAAAATGACTAAAAGCCCAATGTGATATACCAATGAGTGAAAAACATACATGCACAAATTATGTTTACCTTAAGTAATAAATTAACCATTAGTAAGTTGATGTGCAACAGTAACCATTAAAATTCATTAAAAAGCTATTTTCCAAAGCGCCTAAAGGCAGGACAAGAAGCAACAGATGGAAACTAATCAAGGAGAGAAGCAACCTAGAACTAAGGAGAAACTTCTTGACAGTTAGAACAATTAACCAGTGGAACAACCTGCCTCCAGAAGCGGTGAATGCTCCAACACTGGAAGTTTTTAAGAAGAGACTGGACAGCCATTTGTCTGAAATGGAATAGGGTTTCCTGCCTGAGCAGGGGGTTGGACTAGATGACCTCCAAGGTCCCTTCCAACTTTATTATTATTAGTTAGGACTAGGATTTCATCAGATTTTGCCGGTATCTAAAAAATTATTAAAAGTGTAGCTGTAGTTTCATTGTTTATCTATCTTCACAGCTGAATGTTTTGATCCTAATTATAGCATGTAACCTATTGTGGACTACTTTTCATTCTCAATTTTTTCTTTGTTCCTTCCTACATTTCAAACATGACATTTGAGATATTATTTTTCTCCTTGCTTTGTGTTTAGACCAAAGGCAAATATGAATTTTCAATGACTGCGCATGAATCGTATTCAAGTTTTGAACACAGTGTCTCCAGGGTAAAAACAAAACAAGAAAGTTTTAGCTTTGGATTTACTATACCCGGTATATTTCAATTTAGTTACAGTAAGAGTGACAAACGATATCAAAAATTTGCTAGCAGGACGAAAAGATTTTCTTCAAAGGTAAACTTTTCTTATGCTTCTTCTTAGGCTTATTCTAGTTTGTTCAACATACACTCTAAAAGCCAATCACATTACAATTAAAATATTATGAGTAGAAAACCATGTTTCCTTTTTTGAAATTATGAATAACAAGATTTTTTTTCCTCGGGGTTCATATATTTTACTTAGAGCAAGCAATGCCAGACCATCTCCATCTGTAATTATAGTTTGTCATCTCTTTCTACATTTATAAAAATGCTTAGCTTACATCCTGTAAAATGAGGTACATAGGTAAGTTATTCTGTACCTCTAGGAAGAAAAGCAGGGCATAATCTAATTTATAATCTAATTTTTAATCATAATGTATAGAGGTTATTAAATGTAGCATTTATTGTAGGGTCTATGACAATTCACCACAGCCAACTTGCCACTGCAGGGCAAGAGTTACACTAATATCAAAGAAATTTGTTGTTGTTAGTTGCGAAGTCGTGTCCGACCCATCGTGACCCCATGGACATCATTCCTCCAGGCCTGCCTGTCCTCTACCATCTTCTGGAGTCCATTTAAGCTCACGCCTACTGCTTCAGTGACTCCATTCAGCCACCTCATTCTCTGTCGTCCCCTTCTTCTTCTTCTTCTTTTTAAAAAAAACAAGTTTTATTGTTTTTTTCTTTTTACAAACAAGTGTTTAGCAAACAACGTGATGACAGGGTAATCAATTATCCAAGAGCAAAATCATACATTTGTAATTCAAATTGGATCATTAAAAACTCCCTCTCTATTTCCTCAAATAATATGTTATATTCAAATTAATGTATTGCAATACAGTTAAGTCAATCAAAACAATCATCAATAACATTTCATCTATATGAATCCAAATCCTGTATTAAGCTTTACTATTTTCAATTACCATATTCCGTTTCGCTACAATAAAAATGTTATTAACACTTCAGGTGTCTCTCCATTCCCTTTTTCTATTGCCCTCAATCTTTCCCAGCATTAGGCTCTTTTTCAGTGAGTCCTTCCTTCTCATTAGGTGGCCAAAGTGCTTGAGTTTCAACTTCAGGATCTGGCCTTCTAAAGAGCAGTCGGGGTTGATCTCCACTAGGACTGACCGGTTTGAATCAAAGAAATAGTGGAATAGAATCATTAAAGAAAGGATGCAAAAGGAGAGATAGAATGAAATGTGACTGACAAAAATTAAAATATGTTTTATTTATTTTAAATGATTAAATAGAGTTATTAAATTGTCCTGTGGCGAGTTGGCCATGGCAAGTTGTCCCACAGCTAGTTGGCTGTGACGAGTTGGCCATTCTGTTACTGTACATGGGCACAGTTGTATGGATATTTTTTTTTAAATGGAATCACTGGCTTTCCCCCACACACACACACAAAATATTCATTTGACAAAGTTGGCAAGGGGCATGGCAGTGACATGAAAATATCTTTGAAAGGGTGAGGGCATATTGGAACTAATTCCAGCACCCTCTTTTAAAGCCTAGAGGTTTCAATAAATAAAATAATTGTTTATTCCCTATGAGAGCCTTCTGGGGGAAAAAAAATTCTGTCAAAAGCAAACTCACATAAAAACGGGGCTGTAAAAGACTGTGTGTGGTGCAACATTATTGTGGAATGATCACTTTGTAATTTAAAAATGAATGAGCCAATATCTAGAATCAAACTCAGTTTCACTCTACATATTGGGTTCTTACAAACATTTAACAATGTATTTCCAACCTATACAGGTAGTCCTTGACTTACGACCACAATTGAGCCCAAAATTTCTGTTGATAAGTGAGACATTTGTTAAGTGAGTTTTGCCCCATTTGACAACCATTCTTGCCACAGTTGTTAAGTGAATCACTGCAGTTGATAAGTTAGTAACCAGGTTGTTAAGTGAATCTGGCTCCCCCATTGACTTTGCTTGTCAAAAGGTCGCAAAAGGTGATCACGTGACCCTGGGACACTGTAACTGTCATAAATATGAACCAATTGCCAGGCATCTGAATTGTGACCACATGATCATGGGGATGCTGCAAAGGTCGTAACTGTGAAAAATGGTCATAAGTCACATTTTTCAGTGCTGTTGTAACTTCGAACGGTCACTAAATGAACTGTTGTAAGTCCAGGACTACTGTAGTTAATGTAAATATCAGAACAAGGCCACCAATAGGCATTTGCATAAGATACATAAGGTGGGTAATGCTATGATGGACCACATTGTAATCACTCCTCTCAATCTCTTCTGATGCTTTCCTTTAGTCTAGCAGGTTTGTCCATGCTCAAGCAGAGCTGGAAGTTGCCCAATATAAACTGAAGAGACAGGACTTGATGCTTCACTCTGAGTTCTTCCAGAGAATCCTTCATTTGCCTCTGGTGTATAGCTATGGGGAATATCGAGATCTTTTCAGAGATTATGGAACACACTATATCATTGAAGCAACTCTTGGTGGCACTTATGAATATACTTTGATCATGAACAGCAATGAGCTTCAGAAGGAAGGTACGATTGAGGAGAGAGGATTGTCCATTAGCTACATGATTTATGCTGAGTTTTTAAAAGGTTTTATCTTCCCTTGCAAACGCATGTTCAAATTTAACATGGCTCAACATGGCACAAGGTGCCTTCGTTGAAATAAATTATGGATTTGGGTTGATTAATTTTCCATTGTTCCATGAGTTTTGGTTACTTTGAGCATTCTAGAGACTGATTGCTGGATTTTTGCAAAAATGGGACCACTTAAAATGCATCCCACTTTCTTGTTTTTTAAAAATTTCTAACACATTGATATCATCTGTCCCTTTTGACGTGATAATTGTAAATTGTGTGAAATATAGTACATCTCGTAACAAATTTTACCCCTCATTGTATTTTTTTTTTATACAATGAGAGGTAAAATTTGTTATGAGATGTGCTACATTTCACAGGAAAATAGTAAGCAAATAAGTTCCCTTATTTAATTCCTCCTTAGTAACCACTTTTCTATCAACACCCATAAAAATGCCCTCATTTTGCTTTTGTGGACTTATTTTCCAAGAAAGACTGGCTAGTTACATGCCACTGAAACTTTTCAGTGGGAAAAAATTAACAGATTTTAATTCTCTCAAATTATTGAACAGATTTTGGCTTTTGGCTTTCATGAGACCACCATCTGTTTTTAAAAATGTGATGGAATCATGGTATATTGAGGCAAGCCATTTTAATCATCTCAATCACAACTGAGTTATGGGAATCAATTTTATACAGCTTCATATCCAGGAAGCAATAGGCAGCTGATGGAAAATCTGGCTGTTACAATGTTCAGATACCAGCTTCCATTCTGAAGGAATTTCTTGCATGAGAAGCAAAATGTCTTCAAGGAAAAAACAGAAAAGTCCAGTTGCCTTTTGAAAAACTAAATTTGGGACAACCAGGACCTGGATGACTGAAAATCTCCATCCAGACATCAGGGAGTTAGTTGGCTGAGTGAGAAGTCACCTAAAAGCTGGATCCTGTCTCATTTAGGACTTTTGGGGATGTACCTGTGCATACCATTGGAAATTAGAAATTCTTTTAGAAATTATTTTACAGCCATTTATATGAGTTGAGAACATCCCCTTGGGACAATTATGTGATTGAGTCAACTGAGAAAACCTGGAAGTCCAACACCTTTACCAAATATTCTAAGATTGCCACTTTCTCTTTTCTTTTCTGAAAGTATCCAGATTGTCCCCTTTTGGGAAATAGTAAATAATTGACTAGGATGAGTCCCCTATCTGACACTATCCTTACAGGGTGATGGATGCTGCTTTTACAAGGCTGATGCTCTTTGGACAGAACAAACATTGCTCTGGGCTGTTAATCAATAGTTTCAGTCTCTTGTTTACCCATTGGCGAAGGGAAGTTGACAAACATCTGTGCAAGACCTCCTCTGTAAGCCACGCTTTTCAGCAAGCAGCATTTCGCTTGGGGCTGAGAATATAGACGCTAAGTTTTAGCCTCTTAGAGAAAAACAACGAGCTGGAAAGAATGTTAGATTGTGGGCTTTCTTTACTTATTTATTTTATTTATTTATAAAATTTATAGACTGCTCATCTTACCTCAAGGTAACCCTGGGCGACTAACAATAAAAAAAACCCTATATAAATTAAAAACATAAATAAGTTAATACAAAATCCAAAACACTAACGCCCAGTCCAACGTTGGGGAGGGGGGAGCAGGATGGGGGGAGGTGGATGTGTTAATCAATCAATCAATCAATCAATCAATCAATCCCCCATTGGAGCCCCAAGCATTTTAATTAGCAATTAGTAAATGATTCCAGTGTCACTTCAATTGTCTAACTTAAGCATGGCTTAAGACTGTTGGAATTCTGCATACACTGAGCAATGTTCATTACAGGATCCAATCTGGGTTGGTCACCAGGACCAGAAATTTTATCTTCCAAGCTTTCGGGCTTATGCAGGAGCCCATCTTCAGGGAACTTAGGGAGAAGTTCCCTGAAGATTGGCTTCAACACGAGTCCGAAAGCTCGGAAGACAAAGCCTCTGGTCCCAGTGACTGACACAGATTGGATCCTGCAACATTATCCTGGGACATGTATATTCGCCTTCATTCATAACGTTCACTATGTTGTTTGGATGTTTTGTTCAGTATGTTTCTCAAAATGCTTTTGCAGTGTCAAAAAAAAATATTCTCTGAGTGTAGCCTGCCAGAGTAGCTACGGAATGATAGACTCCTAGAACATATATTCAATATTAATTAATGATATTCCACCAGTAATGCTGTGAAGAAGTACTGCATTCTTTCACTGTAGTGTTTAAATCTGAACAATGAAGCACAAGCTGTCCTTATGCGATAGCTTTTCACAAGAGTAATATATGAAGGCGCCTTGAACTGAGAAGATTCTTCCATTTTGAAGGACTGGAATTAGTTTTCTATTATAGCCACCATTCCTGAAAACTGAGGTGTAAGCTTGGGGCTTGGGGGTGATCAAGGTTCAGATCCACCAGATCAACCACAGAAACTCATTTGATGATTTGGGACCAGTTCGCTCTCTTCAACCTAACCTGCCTCACAGGTTGCTACTGTGGGAATTAAAAGGAAGGCCATCATTATATAGCTGCCTTGGACTCCTAGATTAAAAACAGATTATTAAAATAAACTCAAAGCAAGTATGTGTACATACAGGGTTGCAAATTAAGGGAAGGTGAATCCTTGAAACTGCCTCAATTCTGAATGCAAGCTGGTGTTTTTAAATACATATTTGTTTTGTTTTCAAAGGATACAACTTTAGAGATGTCCAAGCCTGTACACAAAATGGAGTTAAAGTTGGCGTAACTATTGAAGAAGTTAGTGTATCAGCAGGAATAACTGCTGGAGGGTGTAATGCCATTTTAAAGGAAATTGGAGGTGAGGCTGTAACCATCAAGTAAATGTCCCTTTCATATTTGACTGTCTGTCTGTCTGTCTGTCTGTCTGTCT